>NC_060223.1:208822-395571 GCF_907164935.1 Osmia bicornis bicornis | reverse complement strand
GAGATCACCACCAACTTCGCACCGCAGGGCGTGACGGGACCGCGCAAACGCTGCACAGTGCTCCAGGGTATGTTGCGCGGTGTCCCGCCCCGCCCCGCAGTAATGGCATGCTTCCGTCCCCTCCGCCCGGATCCAGTACAGGAACTCACCGAAACAACCGTGTCCGGTGAGCACCTGTGTGGTCCTAAACGTGAGCCTTCCGTGGCCGCGGTCCCTCTATTTCTTGAGCACTGGAAGGACCGCCCAAGGGTAGTAGACGGGCAAGCGCGTTGCTTGCCCTGTCTAGTCTAGGGGCCAGACGACCGAAGTGCTGCTTGAAGCGCCAGTGGCTGTCCAGGCGGACGCCCAAGTACCTGTGGCCCTTCCCCACCTGGACATCGACACCACTCACATGGACCATCGACTGGGGCGGTGGCGCAACCCCACGCCGCGGCGAGTAAAACCACATCGCTTCGGTTTTGTGGGGAGCTAGCTGAAGCCCCAGCCGCCGGATCTCCGCGGCAACGGTAGCGACGCTAATCTCGGCGAGGCGGCTAGTTCTTTTCCACCCCCGACGAACGGCCAACATGTGCGTATCATCTGCGCAGCACGCGAGGCTCGCACCGGTCGGGAGCTCGACCCGCAAGACCGGGTCGTACCCCAGGTGCCAAAGTGTGGGACCTTTCGCAGAACCCTTGGGTACGCCACAGTCCGCGTCCCTGTCGTGCATCTGGCCCTCCCGGCCCCTGTACGCAATCTTCCTGTCCCGGAGGCATTCGCCGACGATCCTCCTCATGTAGGGGTGCGCCTTGTAGCGTATCAGCGCCCGCCTTATCGTCCAGTGAGGCAGGGTGTTGAAGGCGTTGACGATGTAGAGACTAACGCCTAACGCCACCCTGCCCCGGGACGTGGCCGAGTCGCAGCGGGAGCGCATCGACTGGATTGCGTCGATAGTGCTGCGCCCCCGCCTGAAGCCATATTGCGACTCGGCTAAGTCGGGACCCTCCTGGGACAGGTGCTGGACGAGGCGGGATACCAGAATCCGCTCGAACACGTTCCCACCTCGTCCAACAGCACGATGGGCCGGTAGGCTGAGGGACTGTCGGCGGGTCGCCCATCCTTCCGGATGAGGACTAGCCGCCCCGTCTGCCACTGTTCTGGGAAGACTCCATCCTTAATGCAGGCGCTGAAGAGGCGTCTCAATCTCGGACCGAGGACGCGTAGAGCCTTCACCCAGGCACGGCCGGGGACGCTATCGGGGCCCGGAGCTGTGTTTCGGGCCCCCATCCGTTTAATCGCCCAGGCCAGCTCCTCTTCCGTGACCCCCAGTTCGTCGGACCAATCCACCTCCTCGTGGTCCGGCGGGGGGCGGGTGTGTTCCCTCTCTCGTGGGAACAATGTCTCGACTACCCGTCCCAGAAACAGGGGGTCGAGGCTCTCCGTGACCGGGGGCGCCCAGGGCTTAAGCTTGCCCATCACCATTTTGTATGTGCGCCCCCATGGGTCCTTCTAGATAGAGCCTAGGAGCTCGTCCCATGCCCGGGATCTAGACTCCCTGATGGCTGCCTGTAGGGCAGACTCCAAAACTCGGTACTGCCCGTACAGATCCTCCTCCCTCGCTGGGTCGCGGAATGTCCTTCTTCTGCGGGCCCTTTGCCACTGGCGACGGGCTGCGAGACAATCTCGTCTCAGATCACCAATTTCGCCCGTCCACCAGTAGGCGGCCCGCCTGGGGAGATTCTTGGCCCGGGGCATGGCGGCGTCGCACACCGCCTTCATGGCTCACCGGAAACATTCTACCTCCTCCCCAATGTCCGCGACCGGCCCGGCAGATGTTGGCAGCGAGGCTACAGCGAGGACTGCAGCCATTATCACGTCCTCGTCCATCCTCTTCAGTGCCCATCGCAGCGGTGGTGGTCCACAAGGACGGCGGGCGGTGGTGGTAAGGTCGAGGCGGATGTATAGATGGTCACTAAGTGTGACCGCCTCTTCCACCACCCTCCATCTCTGCACCATTCGCGCGGCCAGGGGAGTAGCGAAAGACAGATCGGCTATAGACTGCCTCTGGGCACGCACGCAGGTGCTAACGGACCCCACATTGAGCAGGCAGAGCCCTAGCCCTGCCGCCCGATTAACGACCGCCCTGCCTCTCGCGTCTGTCCTCGGGGAGCCCCAAAGTGACGCATGGGCATTAAAGTCCCCGAGGACTAGCACTGGCCGGGGGGAACAACGGGAGACAAGGTGCCCCCCCGGTCCAGGTACTGTTCATATTGCGCGAGAGGCCATCTGGGCGGGGCATAGAGCCGCACTACTGCTATTTCACCTCACAGCACGCCGACGAACCCCCAGCCCCGTTCCAGTGGGGCGGGGTGTGGGGGTACTGCGGTGCGAATAATCGCCACGGAGCCGTCCTCGTCCCCGAACCAATCTGGTCTGTCGAGGACTCGGTACGGCTCCGCGGCCACCGCCAACCCAGCCTTCCACTCGGCCAGGGTTTGGAACAACATCTCCTGAGCCCTGGCCGAGTGGTTCAAGTTCGCCTGAAGTATAGGACCCTTGGGCCCCATACCTAGGCATTACGAGCCGCCTCCGCGGCATTCTTACTCGCCGACTTGGCAGGGGGATTTTTCTTGCCCCCCTTCTTCGACTCCGCAGGCTTGGTCCTTGATGCCTCTTCCTTAGGGGCTGTTCCTGCCCCTTCAACGGCACTCTTCTTCTTCCTCTGGGAGGAGGAGGGGGCACAACCTTTTGTTGTGACCCCCGGGGGGGCCCCAGGTCCGCACAGAGGGGGCACCGCGGGGTGGCGCTACACTTGCTGGCCACGTGGCCCGACTCTCCGCACGCGTAGCAGCGGTTGGACCTATCAGCTTCGCAGGTGCATCGCTGCCTAACATGCCCTCTTTCCAGGCAGCGATAGCACTGCAATGGCCGCAGTGGTAGCGTCTGTATTCTGGCCGAGGAACACCCGACCAGAACCCTCCCAGAGGCGGATAACTTTTTCAGTGCCGCTAGAGGGCATCTCGCCCAGACAGTCCTGACCCTTTGGGGGAAGGTGCGAATCTCCCCGATTTTAATTTCTTCAGCGGAGCAACCCCCCGCAGCGGCCATTGCGGCCTCCACCTCCGCCGGAGTGACCGAGTCGTCGAGACCGGTCACCCTAACCTCGCCCATTTTTATGGGGCGGACAACCCTCACCTCGGTGCTACTGAACACATGGCGGAGTCGGTCAGCCAACTTCGCAGCTTCCTCCGTCCTATCCTCCCCAGGTAACTCGAGGACCAAGCCACCGGTCCGCGCTCTTCTGGGCATCAACGCCGTGATGCCCAGCTCCTCCAACTTGACCCGCTCCCGGGCCATGAGCATGGCCTCGGCGTATGAGACCTTAGCCTCGGCAGCTAGGTTGATGGTAACCGCCGCAGTACGAGAAGGGCGGGGGGGCCTTCTGCCTGGCAGGTGAGGCCCCTTGCCCCTTAACCGCCGGTGCAGCCCCTCTCTTCTGCCCCTTCTGGGCAACCACCTTGGAGCTCTGGGAGGGAGGGGCCTTGGCCGCTTCCGCCTTCTTCTCTGCAGCTTTAGCACGGCGGCCAACCACCGTCACCCAGGTCCCATCCGCCGCCCTCCGACGGTCTTCGACAATCCGGGCCATTCTAGCCTCCACAAATGATGCCGGTTGGTCGGGTTCTGCGGAGGGCCCAGGCAACGGCTCCGTGGCAGGCAGGGACGCAGGCAGGGACGCAGGCAGGCATGCAGTGGGGATGGTCGCAGCCGCAGCTCCCCCCTCAACACGCTCCGCCCTCATAGGCGGGGGACGGACGGCTGCAATAGCGGCTTTGACCTCCGCCCGCAGTCTCGACAGGCCCTTTTCGAGGAGAGCCGCAAATCCCCTCATCAGGTCGGGCTCGAGGCCACCAACCTTCCCCTCCTCTTTTCCAGGTGCAGCAGCTGGGATTGGTACTTGCACCACGGGACATTCAGGCAGGCAAGACGGTAAGTCGAAAGCTTCGACTGCGGCCTTCCTCCTTTTCCTGCCCGTCTCTTCGCCAGAGAACGGCGAGCCGGGCATCGCCGACCTTTTTGATGGGCCGGGGTCATCAGGCGCCGGCACCTCTGTGGCAGCGACCCTGCACGTGATGTCTGCCAGGCTATTTTGCAGGATGTTGATTTGAGCCTCCTGGGCAGCCACTTGTTCCTCCCGCAGCTTCAGCTGTTCGCGAAGCTCCTTCACCTCTTTATCGGCACTGGCAGGTGCAGCCCTGATTCCCGCTTCCGTGTGGATGGCCTTAAGGTAGCGGGAGGCCATCCTCAGCTTGCGAACAAATGTCCCTTTCAGCCCCTTGGAGACGCCCGCGACCTTGTCGATGTCGCGACAGAACTCCAAGGACTGCACAAGGACTTGACTTCCTCCGCCATGTCCTCAGGGTCCGGGAGGGACCTGCTACCCCGACTCGGTTCTATAGGGTCCTCGTTAGGATCGAGCACCCTCATCTCCTCCAGCAGGTCTAGTTCCCGGCGCTGGACATCCAGGACTCTCTGCTTAGCCGCCGCGAGCCACACGTACTGGCCCGTGGTCGGCGGGCAACCCCTCTTGCTCGTGCACCGTGCCTCCAGAGATACTGCCGAGGAGAATGACTCGTCCGAGTCCAAGTCCACCTCACTCTCTCTGGATGCGGGGGCATCAGAGGCCGCCGGGGAAACTCCGGCCCCTCCTCGTACCGGCCTCAGGGGAGGCCACTGCACATCCGCCCTAGTTAATCGGACGTATAGGCGGCGCGCATCCGTTACCCTAGTGCTGGGCTGCGCCATATCCTCCGTGCCCGTTTCCCGTATCGCGTCCTGTTGAACAGCCGCAGTCTTCGTCGGTACGTCCCATCCAGTGTTTGTTGTTGTTGTTGGCGTTTTTAGTTTCAAGTCATCCATAGTGTTCCCACGAGTGGGTCGGTCTGTGGGTCCACCGGGCAGAGCCGCCTTACCCGGGGTGTCGCCAGATACCCTGGGGTTGGCCGCTAGAGACTTATGCACCCATCAGCCACCCCTGGCGCTGACTCCAGGGGCGCCCTCATCACCGCGTACCGCAGCTTGGGGCTAGAGATTTTTTATAGAGGTTGTCATCCTCGCGGGCCGGCCAATGAAGGCAAGCCCCCCGTTCCAGCGAAACGTGACCACTGGGTTACAGTGTAATTGCTTGGGCACTCCGGGTTCGCTACCCGCACCCGACCGCCACGCAGCCTGGCCCCTGGAGAACTGAACGACGCTGCAGCCACCTTTTCGCCTCTCCGACCCAGGCCTTACCGGCAAGGGAGGCCCTGCCAGGATCCGTAGATCCCACCGGCATCGCCCCGGGTCATCTGCGAGGCTACTTCTACAGCAGCAAACGTCCCCCTTTCAGTCGCCTTGTACGACAGGCAGGGGTTACCGTGTCTGTATTCTATCCCCCAGTCACAGGGGAGGTTTTGACGGGTTTTCCTTCCCTTGGTGTTTGGTCCGCGGGGGCTATTTTATTTCACTCCTACCCTCCATGCACTCCGAAAAGTGCATGGCGAGCATTCCCCTATCCACCACCTGGGGACGCGCCACGTCGGGGTATCACCTCCCTGCCCAGCCAGTACACTTGGCCAGGTCCGTGAGTCCCCCTGAAACCTTTTCTTTTTTTCTTTTTTTTGGTTCAGTTGGAAGAGGAAATGCGTTTCCGCACGCGCGGGTTGGTTCCCCTTTCCGTCTATTCGGCTAGAGGGGACCCGGGCAGTGTGGGACTCATGGCAAACCCAAAGAGGCAACGCCAGAAAGGGGCAACCTGGCAACCCAACCCTTAAGGATTGAGTTTAGCCCAAGAGTAGGCCTCAGCCCCTGAAGGGGCGACCTAGTCGGGCAGCCCAGAGTGGGCACTCCCGAGGCTGGACATACTACCCACTAAAACCTCTCCCCTAACGTGGGCCGCCGGCACCTTTTCACTCGTTAGAATTCATAAAGGAATACCAGCGTATAGCCACAACGACGCTTCGGCACTTCAACGCATTTCGCGTTATTGCGGCTGCCCGCAAAAACGCCATGCACTAGGCACATGGGGCATCTGCGGATCCACGTCGTTGCACCTACGATCCAGCGGTAGGACATTTTCAACCTGTACGGTAAAGCACAGGATTTTTCTTCGGCCACGACCAGGAACCGAAGTAAGCCCATTCCGGGTGATCGCGCCATGTGTTCACCTGTTTTAACAGGGCTTGTTCTTCAGCACAGCCAGGGCCCGGGGCGAGTCCTTTCCCCGGTTGACTGTGCCACATCTTGGTAGGCTGCAATCCTCGATGACCTGTCCCATACATACTTTACACACACACACACACACGCTCATGACAAGCATAGCGCTTCGAGTAGCGCTTCGAATGCCCCAAATATGCAACGATAAATAATAAATAAATAATGAGTAAAGAATAAATGAATAAATAAATGAATAAATGAATGAGTGAATGAATAAATAAATAATGAATAATGAATAGGAATTAATAAGCACATGAAGCCCATGAATAGAATAGAGGAGCCCATACATTCAATAACAGCTGTCATAATAAGCATACTAAACATACTAAACATACTAAAACTGGTTAAATCAAATCACAAATACAACGGGAAATAAATATATATATGCGTCTAATGCATCTAATGCAATAGAGCAGTTGTGACGGTTTATTCCCGCCGGTGGGTGCCGACTCAGTCGGTGGGCCGGGGGACTCGAGAATGAGTGAGGCGAGTGTATGTGTAAATAATAGTTGTTTATTCTAAAGGCTTAGAAGTATATATACAGGGTACTTAACCTACGGCCCTGAGCGTCCTCTCAGTTTACGACTATTCTTAACACTACGCGACTTATCCTACGGCTTACGGCTGCGGTCTTATAACTACGGTCCGGCGCGGTTCGGCGCGGTGCGGTGCGATTCGGCGCGGTTCGGCGCGGTTCGGCGCGATTACGGTCCGGCGGGCTGGTGTGACAGCTGGAATGCTAGTCAGTTGCGGAGCGGATGTCACATCTGTGGCGAACGGTCGCGATGCGCGTCTCGTTCGTCCCGACAGTGGGTGAGACCGTGGCTCCGGCGGACACCCAGCGAGCGTATGGTCCGGCCCGGCGGTCCGGAAGCCGTCTGGGGTATCCCCGACAGTGGCTGGCGGAACAGTGATACCATCAGTGGCGATCGCAAACGCGTCTCGTCACTCAACACTGCTGGAGGAGTGTAAGGAATCCAAAAACGGGTTTGATCTGTCTCGCTATGGCGCATAAGTGGAATGTCGCTCGGAGAACCGATCTGGCTTTGGTCGGCTCGCGCCGCGGTATATAAATCCTCGCGAGGCCGATTGCCTTGCGGGTTCGCGATCTGCGCGGTCGCCACTTGGTGCCGGTGTCGGCACTAGGCGCGGGGCGGCGTCGGTACAGTTGCGGGCCCGCAGGGGCTTGCGAGTTCGCGGCCTCTATGTATATCCTTACACAGTTAATGAATAGTTAACAGTAAAAGAAACAGTAAGCAATATGAGAACGTGAGAAACTGTGAAGTAAACATAAGTAGTATTGCACGCAAGCAGGCAAGCGAGCATATGTGAACTGGACATAAGCAAATGACCAACAAAACCTCCAAAACCTAAAACGTCAAACATACATACATACAGCCGAGCAGCCAAATAGCAGAAGAGGAATATTTAACATTCAACACTAGCGCACAACATAATCACATAAAATTAAACTCAAGATAAACCATAAATTTGAGATGAAATAAACCAAGGATGTGAACCGTAAAGGAAAATAAAGTCGCCAGACAGATAGCAAATAGCAAGCCAGCCATGAGAGGAGAGAAGCAAACATAACATAACATAGAATGCTCCTAATTATTATCAGAGGTAAAGGTAAATAAGGTACAGTATAAAATATAGAATATAGGGTATAACCAGAAAGTAAGCTGGGAAGAAAATAAATAGGTGAGCGTAATGTAATACTAATAATTGAAACCATTCATTGAAACTATTAACTTACTTAAATTTACTTGCAGGAACATTTACGCGACCACAACCTCAACGTGGTTGGCAAGCGAACATGATGGAGTACAATCAATGATCAAATGAAGGCAACAAAAAACAATTAGAAATTATTGCGAGCAAATCATCAATAAAGATAAGTAGCAACATATACCTCATAATGAGAATAATAGGAAGAGACAGAACAGTTAATATCAGAAATTAACCATAGTATTAAATGTAAAATGTAACATAATCCTAGTCTATTTGCAGGAAGCCCTAACGCCAGCCAATGGAAGTGGAGGTAGAGTGTAATAAACGGATAACAGGAGAAGAGAATACCCATCTGATATAATATGGGGTGCACATGACACCTAAATCGGCATAAACCATAAGGCAGGTCAAACAATTCAAATAGTTGTAAATTGAGTAGATTAGATTGTTACTGGATTATAATACCGTTCCGATAAGTGTGGTATTAATATTAATACAGATACAGGTAAGTCGATGCAATACAGCGCGTGGTGAAAACTAATCAATAATAAACCCCACATACAACCATATTACTACTAAATCATAATATAAAGGTACAAGAAAACTAAACTACACTACAATAGATCAAAATTACTATGAACATATGTGCATATATAATATGTAACGAAAACACTCCAAATATAATCAATTTAATAAGTATACCGATGTAGATAATTAATTAAACTCCTCATACCATAGTCAGTCTAAATGATGCAGTTCCATTAAACCCCCTTTAATACCAATTAATAGAAAAGGCATATAGGTGCTAAACCAAGCCCGACACTTCTACAAGAAAGTCATATGAGATTCACGGTCAAGAAATTCAAAGAATTTAAGGAACCATAACGCATATATGTATGTACAGAAAACCATAAAGACATTGTATCATGCAGGACGGACTACTGCAGCGTATGCCTCTCTGAGCACCAGCCGTATTAACCAATACTGAACTAACACTTTCCAAATCACACTTTCCAAAACCCATGAAGTTCCATCTGGGTGGAGGGCTCTAATGAAGCAAACGTCCAGCGTGGGATTTTCAGGGCGTCCAGTTGCGCCAAGGAACCTCGGAAGCGCTGCCACGTAGTGCAGACGTTTTCTGGTAGTTGCTGGTCCCAATCTGCTCCAAGGATCCAGAGGTCCTGCATTAGAACCTTGGCCACCACTAAGACCGGCGCCGCCCAGCCCAGCGGGTCAAAGAGGCCAGCAATTTCAGAAAGGATGGACCTCTTGGTGGTACGCTCCCTCACCACCTCAGCAGCTGCGACTCGTAGAGAGAAGGCGTCATCGCTAGGATTCCAGTTCACGCCTAGTGTACTGATGCCGGACCATTCCTGAAACAGGCGCGTATCAGAAGAGTCGGTTTCTTGAATCTCCGGTATGTTAGATGCCCATTTGCTTAATTCGAAACCACCAGCTTTGAAAATGGCCACCACTTCTCTTTTCAAAGCCAGGGTCTCGTCGACATCATCCGCCCCGGTGAGAATATCGTCGACGTAGGTATGTCGACGCACCACTGATGCACCTCGGGGAAACCGGCTGTGCTCGTCGTTCGCCAGCTGAGCAAGTACCCGTAAAGCTAGGAAAGGCGCGCACGCCGTACCATACGTCACCGTCGTGAGCCGGAGGTCCTGCACTCGATCGTCGGGAGTGTCGCGCCAGAGTATGCTTTGCCATCTAGCATCCTCAGGATGGACTCGGATCTGTCTGAACATCTCAACAATGTCCGTAGTGAATACGATCCGAAAAAGTCGCCAGCGGGTCAATACCATCCATAGGTCAGCCTGGAGCTTCTGACCAGTGGCAAGGCAGTCATTGAGCGCTTGACCTGTGGCTGTACAAAAGGAGGCATTAAAAACGACCCGTATCTTGGCAGAAGGATCGTGGCGCTTGCGTACGGCGTGGTGCGGTAGGTAATACGCTGGCCCAGTCTCCGTTCCTTCGGGTGCCCGCTGCATATGCTGCAAGGTCAGGTACTCCATCATAAAATTTCGGTACTGCTCTTTCAGCTTGGCGTCCGAGGATAGGCGTCTCTCACAGTTGAAGAGGAGTTTCAATGCCGTCGTCCTGTTGAACTTCAGCGCAGTCAGCGGGTCCTTAACGAAGGGAAGGCGCACCACGTAGCGTCCCGAAGGATCTCGAGCATGGGTGTCGAGGAAGTGACGCTCACACTTTTCTTCTTCCTCTGACATCGGAGCCCGTTCTCGAACTTCTTCCAGCTCCCAAAAACGCTGGAGGAGTGGGCTTGTGGAGTCCTCGCTGTGGTAGTGTAGAACCCGGGCGGCCGTCTCCGCCTTGGGTTTGTCGTCGGAGGCTGGTCCCATGAGCACCCAGCCAAAAGGGGTGAGTTTCGCCGTTGGAGTACCCTCTGGCCCTCTGCGCGAATCGTCACCAAAGAGCGTTCCGCAAACATCCGCACCTAAAAGTAAATCTACCCGAGCCGGAACTCCGTACTCGGGGTCAGCAAGCGTGAGACCGGTAATATGCGGCCAAGACTTTGCCACGATGATTTTACTCGGGAGCAGCGACGTTAGTTTACGGAGTACCAACGCTCGAACGGGTAATCGGAAGTCCGAAGTGTGTCGGGGTCGAACCACAAGGGATACCTCTCCGGTTGCGACTCCAACCTCATTATCCTTGACGCCTGAGATGGCCACTCGCACCGCCCGCCGTGGAAGACGTAGCGCCTGAGCGACCCACGATGACACGAGGGAGGTATCGGAGCCGGTGTCCAGAAGGGCTCGGACCTCTACGGTTTCTCCTGATGGCGCCTCTAATCTCACCTTGGCGGTTGCGAGTAAGGCCACGGCTTTTGATCCGACCGATAGAGAGAGGGTGGTCACCTGCGGAGTTGCTTCGTCCGACGTCGAGGCAGCGTCTTCTCGTGCCGGCTGTTCGCCTTCACGGCCTGGTGCGCTTGTCGGTGGAGCCGTCAGCGCCTCGTGAAGCAGCGTATGATGTCGCTTGCTACAAGCTAAACAGACTTGTTTAGACGGACACTTACCCACTTCGTGTCCTACATTCAAACAGCTCAAGCAGGCCTTCAGCTGTTGCACGCGTTCCTTGCGTTTTGCCGGCGACAGCGCCTTGAATTTATAACAAAATCCTAGACCGTGGGTGCCCGAACACCCCGGACATTTCCGGGCCGGGGGTGACTTCGACGCTGCGGCTAAGACGGTAGAGTTAACGCCTTTGGTTGACGCTCCTCCCTTTATTTTAGGTTTGACTTCCTTGGAACTTGCCGGTGACACAGCATGGAGCGATGGGTCAGTCATGCCGGCAGTGCCTACAGCTTGGATCCGGTTTTCCAAGAACTGCGATAATTGCTGAAACCGCGGGATTTCCCGACTATCCGCCAAAGAGGTCTCCCAAGCAAGGTGAGTAGTTTTATCAAGTTTTTGGCTTAGTAAGTATACAAACCACTCATCCCATGAAGTAACGGGTTTCCTTAGTGCAACGTACGCTCTGATCGCCTGGCGGAAAGTGTCCAATAGCCGCTTCAATTCGCCAGCTGACTGCTGCAGGGCTGGTGGGCACGAGAGGAGCGCACGATGATGTGAAAACGATAACAGACGAAAGTTACCGTACCGGGCTTCCAGATCTTCCCATGCTCCCTTGAAGCCGGAGTCTGTTGTCGGCGTATTCCGAATGACCTCGGCGGCCTCACCTGTCAAACTATACTTCAAATAGAGCAGCTTTTGCACATCAGGTAAATGGCTGACGTCATGTACAAGACTTTTAAAAAGGTCGCGAAAGCTCTTCCATTGTAACGGATCACCCGAAAATTTCGGCAATTCGATTTTTGGTAGTTGCGGGTGGGGCGTAGGCGCAGGATTGGACGGTTGGCTTTGCGATGGTCCAGGTGACTGCAGCTCCTTCAGGTGATGGGAAATCATGGAGGCGGCGTCGAGGTAAGCTTCTTCCGTTACCGAAAAGGCGTCCTCTTTGACGTATAAACTAGAACTCGCCTCCTTGCATCGCATCAATTTACGATGCCCGCTAAGGAACGTGTCCCAGTACCGGTTGAGCAAACCCTGTCTTTGCTCTAAAACCGCTCCCGTCAACTTGTCCTTTCCTAACTTGCATACGTTAGCCCAGAATCTTTGAATCCACCCCGCTACTTCCTCTTGCTCACGCAGAAGATCCGTAAAGGATGTAGACATGATCGCAGTTCAAGCCGAAATTTAATTTAATATTTCGATAGAGAACCACTGACACCGTACTTCTAAGACTTTCAACGCGTACCGTAATGTTGGTAAATATTGCTTGCGCTGACTTACCCAAAGTCGTTAGGCTCGCGGCGTGACGTCACAAAGCGTGGTCGTTGCTGTTGAAACAACGGATGGTTACGTAACCGGCTTTCAATCGGCTCCTCTTTTCAGATTCCTGGTTGGAGATTTTCGCTGATCTGGATCGCCGAAGAAGTTCTCCACAGGTGAAGAAGAAAAACCAGATGCACTTGAAGCACGGAGTTCACTTGCGCGTTTTTCACAAAGCACCGTTGTTCGTTTAACGAAATCCGGCTCGAAGGACCAGTTTGTTCCGTCAAATTTCGTCGCGGCGTATTTTCCACGATTGGAAATCTTTAGGAAATGAGCGAGGTGCCGGATCGCGATTACCGAAGCGTGGGATTATGGAAAAGGCGGAGGCAATGAACTCCACGACAACGTGTTGCGTAATTTTAACAAAAACTCGTTGTAATCAATAAAATTAACACGTAGACGTAAAAATAAAAGAAACAAAAGTTTAGTCTTAATCCTCGATTCACTCCAATAAATTCGCGTTATTGCGGTTCGCCGAAGCACTCGGTTCGTGCGAAGCGCCGAAAAAAGGGGTTTTACAGATCCAGATTCTCCGAAAACTGCTCGCGAGAATTTCCTGGAAACGAGTGAGTAACGTCGTAGCGCGACAAAAGGTTCGTACCTCTCCCTCTCGCCCCCGGCGTTCTCGCCCCACACCTCTGGCCAACGGGGTGAGAGAGACGGGCGCCGAGAAGAGAGGAATAGCAATATAATAGAAGTTAGTCGCGAGAGGTATTCTTGAAACAGTTCGCTTGAACAGCAGACACATATTAATCATCTGTATCAAGTAATTTAATTCAATGCAATTCGATATGCCATATGCCATTGTTAATTACAATGTACACTTACTTACTCAATTATAATAATATAATGGAATAGAAAGTTAGGAAGTTATATAATAATAATGCAATACAATACAATTTAATACAGAATACTGGTTAAGTATAGCCTAACATAGCTAACTAATATAGCTGAATAACTGGACACAATCCAAGGTCTAAAATAATAATATTATAATATAACATATAATATATTCTATGCCTAAAATGGTCACAGATTGAACGCAAGCTGAACGCAATTGAACGTAGATTGAACGTAGCTTGGATGTAATAACATTAATAACATAAATAAAATAATACAATATGATCATGGTATAATACAATACAATAACAATACTATAAT
Organism: Osmia bicornis bicornis; assembly: GCF_907164935.1. Lineage (NCBI taxonomy): Eukaryota > Metazoa > Arthropoda > Insecta > Hymenoptera > Megachilidae > Osmia > Osmia bicornis. Next base: position 382,084 of record NC_060223.1, on the reverse strand, counting down.
ACAATATTATAACATAATACAATATAACATAATATAAAATAACATAATACAGCATATAATATATAATATATAATAGTAAGTAATATAAATGCACCGAATGCATAAAATGCACAAAACGGAGCTAATGATACCACATCAACAAATACACTGCAATTACACTACAATACAATACCTCCGAGCGTAGCGCATTAGTACGCGCACTGTCACAGCAATCACATCCGCACGAATAAATACAAAATTTAAATTAGAAAATTCAAAATTCAATAATTTCAATACATTCAATTCAATTAATTAATTAATTCAGTTCAATTGACACTTATCACTTAATACTTCGTATCACATCACATCATAGATGACCGATGACCATGTCAACGTCAACTAAGATAGGAAACCGGGCGAAGCAAAATAAAGAGCGCGACCATAAACCATAAAGAACATAGATACCTAGTGTTCGAATTCCCTAGTCCATACCATAATGATTATCGACCATCAAATTAACCACCAAATCATCAAAGTAATCAACTAATTATACAGAATATATAAACGTTCAAAAACGAAAAGCGGAAATAAAAGCGAAAATACTTCAACAACTTTCAATAAATCACCGCGATGAAAACCAGAAGTAAGGTACCTACGAAAGATAACGATAGCAAAACGCATCGTAATAAGTAAAGCATGCAATGCTGCCCGAAGATAAGCCGTAAAGCTATCCCTAGTCGGTAACCAACCGCAGCACCAGAGATATTACCAACCGCAAATATTCCATCCACCACATAATACCCGGCCGCTCGCTCCGTAACGGTTCCGTAACGGTTATCCACAGACCAATTGTCTGCCACGCAGCAATTACCTACCGCACGCCAGTTGCCCGGTACACACCGTTATCGACTGCAAAACCATCCATCGTGCAGCCGCGCAATCCTAGGAATCCATACTTACCACCAAACTTATCATCAAAGATAAGTCTGATATACAGTACTTTCACGAAGGTATAAAGCACACGAACATCAAATCAAGCTTCCAGACAGATCAAGATGGAGGATAAATCAGTTAGTAAAATCAATACTACGGTTATTTATTATATATAAATATGAATCATACGTTTGTAATAGGGTGGAATGAAATAAATATAAATTACATATAAATTACAAATTACAAACAATAAGGAAAAATAAAATGAAATCAAATGAATCAACCCGAATAAGATCCACAGATTGCGCAGATTGCAGGACACACTGTATTACTACATATCGCGCCGCAGAAAACAGATTATACAAAACAACAGAACAACAGAACAACAGAATCAACGGAATCAGGAATCGCCACAGAACGAAGGGCCGAATAAATAAATAGAATAAAACATTTAACTTAGACAAAATCAACCAGTAAAGTCAAACAACGTCAACAACGCATGTGATCAGGAAAGTCCCGTGAGCCCAATAAAAACAACTCTCGGTCAAATAATATTAGTTAGTAAAATAAAACAATAAATCAATGAAACTAGAATAAATCATGGCAACAGGCAACTAGCAGAAATGAAATATGAAGCAGAAATGAATCAATAAATCAAGAAAAATTGAATCAGATCAATGTATAGCTATAATCAATCAACATCAAAATGAAGGAATGAATGAATAATAAATGAATGAATGTACGTAAACTGAATGCAGGTCAAACAGCTAAGGATATTCACAAATTGGGAACTACAGAAAGTGTGTAACGCGCAACATACGTAACCAACATAACCGACATACATAGCCGACATAATGTAATGTAATGTAATGAAATGTAATATAATGTAAAATAATAAATACAGCAAATGAGTTATATTCAAGCTAAATATAACCGTAGGCCTTATTGGCTCAATCTCCCCTACTTTATAAATGATAGATTATACGGTTATAAGTCATAGTGTTCGAAAATGTGTTGATTTCAACCGTCGCCGCACGAACCGCGGCAGCACTCTTCAGTCGGTCAGGCTGACCAATCACCGAGCTTGACGAAGCCGGTGGTTCGGCCATTATGGTTTTGTATCGTCACGGTAAACACGTGCAGCACTGATTCCAAAAATTTCTAGTGCAATTAACGAATTTCGATTCTAAAGAACTCAGCATCGCAACGCGAATTCTGTGCCGACGGCCAACGCGAACTCGCGGTTAATCTAGTTCGTGCAAATCCACGAAATTAGTAGAATTTCGTGGTGACCACGTGTTGAACCAACACGTGGTTTTAATACAGCGCAATCTCAAACGCAAATTCTCCGCGACGCGGGTGAATCTTCACGGTCTACGATCATCATAAATTCGTGCAATGCACAATTTATTGTAAATACTGTACATAGTGTATTTGTGCCTGTAAATATACATTGTTTGTTTTGTGCAATCTCAAGTGCATTCATTTTCAGTTGCCGTCTCACTGCCTATCCTACATTCCGAACCGGTTCACAATCGCAAGCTCAAGACATCCTTACTATCTCGAACAAATTTGAACACATAGATTGCAAATTGTAAATTGCAAATTGTAAATTGTAAGCGATTGCGTCCATACAAATGCAAAAGGAATAAAAATTTACACCGAAAGATGTATAAGGATAAATCAAAGCACGCCTCGCAAGCATCCAAGTTTCCGCCACGCGCGCAAATCCGGCCGTAAATAAGCAGGCTTGTATGCACTCTCGTACAGGGACTTTCCAACAACCAGGCAACTGGGCAGCATGCATCGATTCAGAGAAAAGAAGAGAGATCCATGTTGGGGCCTTGCAAGACAACACAATCGGCCAGCGTCGTCGCTCAAAACGACAATAAACAGCCGTTCAAAACGAACGTTTTACCGATTAGGTAAGGAAGAAGAAACACTGTGGCCCCTTTCTTTGAGGTAACTCTGCACTATTCTAAGCTGTATTTACTATTCCCAGCTGTAAATGGCACTTCCAGTGCAGCTGTGCAGAAGAAGAACATGAAGAAGAAGAAATATCTCGGAATATGTGCGTGACGCCCCTTTCCTTGAGGTAAATCGGCAAATATCGCGGGAACGGTGCAAGCTATGGCAAAATCGTAAGAGAACTTCTCTGTAGGAAATTAAATTTCCTACTATTTATGTTCCATGACATTTTTTGATCAGATGCGTAGTTTTCGAGATATGTAAAAGTTGCGAAGCCGCACCAACATTATCAGGATGAAGAAACACTGTGGCTCCTTTCTTTGAGGTGACTCTGCACTATTATGAGCTGTATTCACTGTTCCCAGCTGTTCAATACATACGGTATGTTCAATACATCATAATTGTAACCATCAATATTATGTTCAACGCTCTGTCTTGAAGAAGCAGTATCCTTGGCGGCTCGTAAACAGAACCTTCGTTTACTGTTTTTCGTTCAGTCGACCTAAAGTCGTTGGATTCAAACTGGATCAAACTGACTACATATACCCCGGTTAAAACCTCACTACGTCGTCGGCTAGGCAGTCAGAGCCGAGTCGCCAAGTATACTGCTGTGATTCTCTGGGAGCCCGTCAGGCCCACAGGCAACCCTGATAATAAACTCAAGTTCATTACTGGTTCCAAATCCGTTAAAATTATTTAAACTACCTTCCTCAGTTCCGCGGGCCGGTTTTTATTTTATTTAAAGTTCCTTCGATCGTGCTCGAACGCGACGTAACAAAATGGTCCTTCGAGCCGCATCACCGCGGTGACTGTGGTTAAAGTTGCGTGAACTGCGAAAAGGTGACTTTAGAAACTTCGCGCCCAACCGTGCGTGTGATATTTGGCGAGGTCATCGCTGAACTTGTTTAATAAACGGTGATTTATAAAATTCCGCGCCACCTTGTGCGCGTGATAATTGGCGAAGTCATCGCTGAACCTTGTCGGACTCGTCGACTAATCCCCCGACTCTCGCTCATTTCGTATCATAATGGCCGAGAGGGTAGAAGGTCTTTTAATTCAACAAATCACCTCGATCGCGGCGATACGAGTGATCGCGGTGATCGTGAATTATAAAAAACTCCCGAAAGCTCAAGTTACGTTGGCTAAGGCAAGAAATCGGAAGGAGCACTTGGAGAAACTGTGGGATGGATGCCGTCAAACCCATAAGTTGCTGCTCCAGTCTACCAAAGCGGAGGACCAAAAGAGCATCTCCTACTTCAAGGACAACACTTTCCTCGAAGCAGAGGACGCCTACTTCGAAGCGGCTGACTTCCTCAGCGAGGTCATCGCCCAGCTGAACGTCGGTGGTAATACCTCATCTGAACCAAGTAACGTTTCTATTTGTCACGATTCGACCGCCTCCGCATCATCACAATTGCCGCGCCTTTCGCTTCCGAAATTTTCCGGAGACTTTAACCAATGGGGAAAATTCCGCGGTTTATTTGTATCGCTCGTCGACGCGAACAAGTCGCTTTCGAATATTCAAAAATTACACTATTTAAAAACTAATGTAACCGGTGACGCGGCGCTTTTAATAGATAATATAAGCATGTCCGACGAAAATTACGAATCTGCGTGGAAATTGCTCGTCGACGAGTATGAAGATGAGGCTGCTCTCATCAATGCGCATATTCATAAATTTCTTAGTTTGCCGTCGATGAGAACCGAGTCTGCGACAGAGCTCAAGCGTTTGCGAGATACTGTTACGTCTTCGCTTACCGCGTTAAAAAATCTTAACCGTGGTGTTGAATCGGGGGACGATATGTTGGTATATTTGATTGCGCAGAAATTCTCGAAACGCACTCGCGATGAGTGGAACTTGCATCGTGGCAGTTCTAATAAATATCCTACTTACAAGGAAATTAACGAATTTATGACTCTTCACATACGCGGTCTCACCGACTATCTTGTCGTAAGCGACGGCGCGTCGCTTAAAAACAAAGTCGCGCACGACGCTTCAAAAAATCGGTCGAGCGTCAATAATGTCGCGGTTGTTAAATGTACCGATTGTTGCGGTAATCACGCGCTCTCTAAATGTGAACGATTTAAAACAAAATCCTTAGATCAACGAGTTTCATTTGTCAAGCAAAATAGACTCTGTTTTAATTTGCTTACGTTCCGGTCACGCTACTTCCGAGTGTAAAAGTATGAGTCGATGTTTCCAGTGCAAGCGCACTCATCACTCGCTTTTACATCGCGCCGCGAGCTCTCTCAAAAAGGCGACTAGTAACGCATGCGTCGATGACTCGGTTGACCAGGCGAGTCCTCCCGATGATACGAATAAAGAGTTACCGGCGTCAGTGCAGACCGTCGCGCCGTCCAAGCTCACCCCTTTAAATACGCTGTTAGCTACTGCGTGGATTGTCCTTCGTACCGCTGAAGGACGCGCCTTCAAACTCCGCGCGTTGCTTGATCAAGGATCTTCCTTTAGTTTTATTTCTGAATCCGTCTGTCACTTGATGCGTACGAAACGATATCGGGCGCGACTTCAAATTCAATGCTTCGGAGAACAATATAGTGGAGTAGCAAAATCCTGCGTCCTCGTACAGTTAGAATCTAGTCATAATCCCAACGTTTCTTTTCCACTGTCCGCGCATGTTTATCAACGCATCACTTCTTACGCTGGCTCGAGAGCGCGCTTTGACTTGCAATCTTGGCCACATTTACGTGATCTGCCGTTGGCAGACCCAAACCCGTTAAGCAGCCACCCGATTCACGTTTTAATCGGTGCTGAACTCTACGGAACGCTTTTGTTAAACGACCTTCGTCAAGGTCCAATCGGTACTCCCACTGCTCAACTCACTGCTCTAGGATGGATTATTTCAGGTCCTATTGGACCATGTGATTCCCGTCAGGAGACCACCCCCGTGGTAAATTGCGCGTTTGCTGAAGATATAGATTCTTCATTGCGTCGTTTTTGGGAACTCGAAGAAGTCCCCTCGAAACCCCGGCTCTCCGAGGAAAATGATAGATGCGAGCGTCACTTCCGCGATACTCATGCCCGCTCTCCTCAGGGCCGATACATCGTACGACTCCCATTTAAGAGTGAGCCTCCATTTAATCTCGAAGGATCTCGAAAAATCGCTTCCCGTTTTTACGCGAAACTGGAGCAACGGCTGTTTAAGCAGCCGGATCTCCAATCTCAGTATCATGACTTCTTGTCGGAATATCTTTCCATGGGTCACATGGAACGAGTTGAAGAAGAACAGGCCCTGAATCTCTCGGCAATATACATCCCTCATCACCCCGTCGTGCGACTATCCAGCAGCACGACCAAGCTTAGAGTCGTATTTAACGGATCTACAAAAACTCCATCAGGAAAGTCGCTAAACGATCACCTTATGATCGGTCCGAAACTGCAGCGAGATTTAGCGGCTATTATCCTGCGCTGGCGATTGTTTCGTTATGTGTACACTGCGGACATCGCGAAGATGTTCAGACAGATCTTAATCAATCCAGCCGATGCCGACTATCAGAGGATATGGCGATTGCACCGAGATCAACCCATTTTTTCGTATCGATTGCTTACCGTGACGTATGGTCTCGCCTCCGCGCCTTACCTTGCCATTAAAGTTTTAGATCAATTAGCTCTGGATGAAGGCAGCAACTTTCCCGCTGCTATTCCTGTTCTGCAAGATTCAATTTATGTCGATGATGCCATTTTCGGTGCGGACGAGATTCATACTCTCCGCGATATCCGCAACCAATTAGTCGACCTCATGCGTCGGGGGGGGCTTTCAACTCCGCAAGTGGGCCGCCAACGCGGCCGAATTACTCGAAAACATTCCTATTGAAGAACGTGAATCAGCTTCTGATCGTCCGCTCGGTAAGGACGAGTCTCTGAAGGTTCTTGGGGTTACGTGGACCCCTTCCGAAGACGCGTTTCATTTCCATATTGACGCTTTCTTACCCGCGAAATATACTAAGCGGAGTATACTGTCGATCATCTCAAAGATATTCGATCCTCTAGGATGGGCCTCCCCCGTGATTATTGTGGCAAAAATAATGCTTCAAGAGCTTTGGCTCCTAAAGAAAGATTGGGACGAAGAAATTCCTATCGACTTTTGCAAAAAATGGTACGAGTATTGCGAGCGTTTACCACAACTCAGTGAAGTAAGGATCCCTCACTGGACTGGGGCGCGAAACAGTGATATCGCGATCGAATTACACGGGTTTGCCGATGCGTCACATCGAGCTTACGCTGCCGTGATTTATTTAAGAGTCCTCCACTCTTTTTCTGAAGCCCAAGTCGCCCTACTGACGGCAAAAAGTAAAGTAGCCCCGCTCAAAACCGTAAGCATTCCACGTTTGGAGCTAAACGCGGTTGTATTGTTAACGCGATTGCTTGAGTGGACCTTATCCACCTTAAAGCTCCAATCCACTAGTATTTACGGGTGGACCGACTCTACGGTGGTTTTGGCCTGGCTCAAGCAACATCCAGCTACTTGGAACACTTTCGTCGCCAATCGCGTGTCCGAAGTTCAGACCCGCCTTCCGCGAGTCACGTGGAAACACGTAAGATCTCAAGACAATCCAGCCGATTGCGCTTCACGCGGTATCTGCGCTTCCGACCTTGCGGTTCATAAGTTGTGGTGGTCCGAACCAGAATGGTTGTCTCGTCCGTCCGTATTTTGGCCGGACATGGAATCCTCGAATACTGATAGACCGGACGCGCGTGAAATCGCGTTATCCGAATCTCGAAAATCGCATGTTCACCACGCGTCTCCGCTTTCAGAATGGGACCTTCCTTCTCAATTCTCGAGCTGGACTCGAATGTGAAGGGTCACTGCGTACATATTACGATTTACTCAAAGAACGCGCAAACGACTATTTGCGCTTCCTCCAAATGCAAGGTCGTTGACCGCTGACGAAATTCGTGACGCTTCTCTCTTTTGGATGTCTTACGTTCAAAAACATCACTTTCCCGCCGAGCTTAAATTCCTAACCAATAGCGTGCCGCTTCCAAGGTCCAGCTCACTTATTTCCTTGCACCCCGTCATCGGGAGAGACTCACTAATTCGGCTTGGCGGGCGGCTCGAACACTCCGCTCTCAGCTACGACGAAAAGTATCCGATCATATTGCCCAAGCACCGAGTTTCCGAGCTTTTAATTGATCATGCGCACAAGCACACCCTTCACGGAGGCGTTCAATTGACCCTCCGTGTCCTCAGACAACAATATTGGATAATATCCGCGAGGTCCTTAGTTCGCGGGCATATACATCGTTGTGTAACCTGCGTCCGCCAGAGAGCCCAATCGGCTACTCAACTGATGGGCGCTCTTCCAGACATTCGAGTCAAGCCCTCCGCCCCGTTGTCACATACCGGGCTCGACTATGCCGGCCCAATAAACGTACTTCCAATTGTCGGTAGAGGTCAAAAAACCAGAAAATATTACATTGCGATCTTCGTATGTCTCGCAACTAAAGCCGCGCACCACGAATTAGTCGAGGACTGCACCACCTCCGCGTTTCTAGCTGCCCTGAAAAGATTCGCCAGTCGCCGCGGGCTTCCCGCGTTCTTATACTCCGATAACGGTACCAATTTCCGAGGCGCCGATCGCGAATTACGAGAGACCTTCCATACCTTGATTTCTGATTCGACTATTAAAAATTTATTGGCGAACGACGGAATCACGTGGAAGTTCATCCCCCCTTCTGCCCCTCATTTTGGTAGACTCTGGGAGGCGGGAGTAAAAAGTGTTAAATATCATTTGAAACGAGCAGTGGGAGCCCACACTTTGTCTCAGAGCGAATTCTCCACCGTATTGTGCCAAGTTGAGGCGTGTTTGAACTCCCGCCCGATATCAGCGCTCACCGACGAGCCGACCGACCTGTCTGCGTTGACTCCCGGTCACTTCATCATTGGTCGACCTATTGTAGCGATTCCCGAGGAATCTGCCTTGGAAATTAATCCGAACAGGCTCGATCGATGGCAGCACGTCCAAAGAATAACCGAGCAGATCTGGCGTTCGTGGTCTGCCGATTATCTTCATACGTTACATCAGCGCCGGAAATGGCAACTGGGCTGCGCAAACCTGCGCCTAAATGACCTCGTTCTCTTAAAAAATAGTTCGCTTCCGCCATCTAAATGGCATCTCGCGCGTATTACTCAGCTACATCCGGGTACGGACCAAAAGGTTCGTGTGGTCACCGTCCGCACGATAGACGGCGAATTGAAACGACCTGTTACGCAGATCTGCCCGCTGCCAATTCCGGTTCTGAATCAAAACGATTCAAACTCAGCGGAATAATCAAACCTTCCATATTGTAACCTTTTGTACTAGTTTATAAGTTAATGCGTTGTTTTGAATTTATCTTCTTTCAAATTTAGTTTATTTTCGAATTTATTTTACTTTCAAATTTACTATGTATACTTTCTTATAAGTTTGTTAATCGTTAAGTTCTGTTAAAAAACGTTCCTCGCTGCGGTACAAATTCATTTTTGTTCAAAAAAATTCCCAATGTGTTCGAGTACACCGTTTCGCATCCCCAGATGCGAGGCGGGCGGTATGTTCAATACATACGGTATGTTCAATACATACGGTATGTTCAATACATCATAATTGTAACCATCAATATTATGTTCAACGCTCTGTCTTGAAGAAGCAGTATCCTTGGCGGCTCGTAAACAGAACCTTCGTTTACTGTTTTTCGTTCAGTCGACCTAAAGTCGTTGGATTCAAACTGGATCAAACTGACTACATATACCCCGGTTAAAACCTCACTACGTCGTCGGCTAGGCAGTCAGAGCCGAGTCGCCAAGTATACTGGTGCGATTCTCTGGGAGCCCGTCAGGCCCACAGGCAGGTCTGATAATAAACTCAAGTTCATTACTGGTTCCAAATCAATTAAAATTATTTAAACAACCTTCCTCAGTTCCGCGGGCCGGTTATTATTTTATTTAAAGTTCCTCCGATCGTGCTCGAACGCGACGTAACACCAGCTGTAAATGCCGCTTACAGCGCAGCTGTGCAGAAGAAGAACAAGAAGAAGAAGAAATATCTCGGAATATGTGCGTAACGCCCCTTTCCTTGAGGTAAATCTGCAAATATCTCGGAAACGGTGCGAGCTATGGCAAAATGTTAAGAGACCTTTTTTGTAGCAAATTAAATTTCCTACTATTTACATTCTATGACATTTTTTGATCCGATACGTAGTTCTCGAGATATATCGATATATTTAAAAGCTCCGAAGGCGTACCAACATTATAAGCAAGAAGAAACACTGTGGCCCCTTTCTTTGAGGTAACTCTGCACTATTCTAAGCTGTATGCACTATTCCCAGCTGTAAATGCCACTACCAGCGCAGCTGTGCAGAAGAAGCACAAGAAGAAGAAGAAATATCTCGGAATATGTGCGTGACGCCCCATTCCTTGAGATAAATCTGCAAACATCTACGAACCGTTGCGAACTATGGCAAAATGTTACATAAAAATCTTCTTGTTCTTCTTCTGCACAGCTGCGCTGGAAGTTGCATTTGCAGTTCCGAATAGTGAACACAGCTTAGAATAGTGCAGAGTTACCTGAAAGAAAGGGGCCACCGTGTTTCTTCTTCCTTGTAATGTTGGTACGGCTTCGGAACTTTTAAATATCTCGATATATCTCGAAAACTACGCATCTGATCGAAAAATGTCATAGATCATAAATAGTGGGTGTTTTCGCGATTTGGTTGAGCGATCTCCGCCAACTTGAAATACGCCGTGAGAGAAAACCGGGTGCCGGATCGGGTAGGGCGTGAGTGAATGAAAAACCGAAATTTAGCGTGTCGCACAATGTATATTGTCGTCGTCTGGTTTACAAATCCGGTTAACAAATAAGATTATAAGTAATTATGCCGAAGCGTCGGTTCGACAATTAGACCGTAGCGGAGCGAAGCTTGACGTTCGATAGAAAGAGACAAGGCGAGAGTGTTGTTACTTGCGTAGCGATCAGCCGGCAATGATTACAAACGGTTTGTCCCCGCGGTAAATATACTAGCGGGCTCCGAAAGGTTTGGAAGTCAAAAAGGTTCCAGAACTTTCGGAGCGCCGTTAAAGTCAGAATGCGCGTAGTTTCTGGATTCCCGAAAGTTGTGGACCGTTCGCTCGAACAGTAGGAAATTTAATTTCCTACACAAAAGGTCTTTTAACATTTTGAAATAGCTCGCACCGTTTCCGAGATATTTGTAGATTTACCCAAAGGAAAGGGGCGTCACGCACATATTCCGAGATATTTCTTCTTCTTCTCGTTCTTCTTCTGCACAGCTGCGCTGGAAGTGGCATTTACAGCTGGGAATAGTGAATACAGCTTGGAAAAGTGCAGAGTTACCTCAAAGAAAGGGGGGACAGTGTTTCTTCTTACTTACAATGTTGGTACGGCTTTGGAACTTTTAAATATCTCAATATATCTCGAAAACTGCGCATCTGATCAAAAAATGTTTACGAGGAGTTCAGTCACATACACGCGCACAGACGAAATATATATATAAAGATAAGAATGTCATTATTACTATATCTACGTTAGAAACAATGTAATATACTGAATACTTCATACAGATCAATGTACATTTAATAACAATATCATTATTACTATATCACAATAGATACAATGTAATAGACTGATACCTTCCTACAGATCAATGTACATTTAGTAATAATGTCATTATTATTATATCTGCATTAGATATGTAATATACACTTAACAACAATATCATTATTGCTACATCTACATTAGAAATAATGTAATATACTGATTCCTTCATACAGATCAATGTATATGTAATAACAGTATCATTATTACTATATGTGCATTAGATATGTAATGTACATTAAATAACAACATCATTATTACTATATCTACATTAGATATAATGTAATATACTGATACCTTCCTACAGATCTATGTACATTTAATAACAATATCATTATTACTATATCTGCATTAGATATGTAATATATATTTAATAACAGTATCATTATTACTATATCTGCGTTAGATATGTAATATACTGATTCGTTACAACAGATCAATGTACATTTAATAACAATATCATTATAAGTATATCAACATTAGATGTAATGGAATATACTGATTCCCTAATACAGATCAATGTGCATTTAATAAAATTATCATTATTACTATGTCTGCATTAGATATGAAATATATATTTAATAACAGTATCATTATTACTATATCTGCGTTAGATATGTAATATACATTTAATCACAATATGATTCTTAGTATATCTACACTAGATATAATGTAATATACTGATTCGTTAACACAGATCAGTGTTCATTTAATAACAATATCATAATTACTATATCCACATTAGATATAATGTAATATACTGGCACCTTCCTACAGATCAATGTACATTTAGTAATAATATCATTATTAGTGTATCTGCATTCGATATGTAATATACATTTAGTATCAATATCATTATTACTATATCTGCATTAGATATGTAATATACATTTAATAACAATATCATTATTAGTATATCTACATTAGATATGATGTAATATACTGATTCCCTAATACAGATCAATGTGCATTTAATACCAATATCATTATTACTATATTCACATTAGAAATAATGTGTTCTCGGCGAGAATTAGATTTTTCGGAAAAGGCGTGGATTCCGTCTTTTCAAAGACGTGGGCGTCGAGGAGAAGATGAACGACACAGCTTTGCGGTCACTAATTGTGTATAACTTACAATTTTTACAGAATGAGTCGCGAATTAAGCACTACAAAAATCACACTTGTGTTTAAATTTGAAATTACACGATTGACAGACTTTGCGGTGCAAGGCACTGAATTGAAATTAAAAATACTCTAAACGCGAGTAAAGATAAAGCTCTTGGTCGTTGCTGTCGCTTGATAATCGCTCTCTGAATTGCTTTCGCATTAATGCCGTAACGGTTCGAATTTACGAGTTCTAATATTGGCGAGCGCTCGGATCGGTGGTTAGACAGCGCAGCAGCGATTACTTTTACGTATTTGGTGAAGACGGGATTATCGATCCATGTTACCGACCGAGATATTCGTACGAGTTTGAAGTCCAAAATTCGTACACGTACACACGTTATAAAGATGCAGAAACACCGTGGCCCCTTTCGTTGAGGTAACTCTGTACTATTCTAAGCTGTATTCAGTACTCCCAGCTATAAATGCCACTTCCAGCGCAGCTTTGCAGAAGAAGAACACGAAGAAGAAATATCTCGGAATATATGCGTGACGCCCCTTTCCTTGAGGTATATCTGCAAATATCTCAGAAACGGTGCGAGCTATGGCAAAATGTTTAGAGACCTCTTTTGTAGCAAATTAAATTTCCAACTATTCACGTTTATGACATTTTTTGATCAGATACGTAGTTTTCGAGATATATCGGGATATTTAAAAGTTCCGAAGCCGTACCAACATTATAAGGAAGAAGAAACACTGTGGCCCCTTTCCTTGAGGTAACTCTGCGCTATTCTAAGTTGTGTTCACGATTCCCAGCTGTAAATGCTACTTCCAGCGCAGCTGTGCAGAAGAAGAACAAGACGAAGAAGAAATATCTCGGAATATGTGCGTGGCGCATAGTTCCTTGAGGTATACCTGCAAATATCTCGGAAACAGTGCGAGCTATGGCAAAATGTTGACAGACCTTTTTTGTAGAAAATTAAATTTCCTACTATTTATGTTCCATGACATTTTCTAATCAGATGCGTAGTTTTCGAGATATATCGAGATATTTAAAGGTTCCGCAGCCGTACGAAAATTATAAGGATGTGGAAACACTATGGCCCCTTTCTTTGAGTTAACTCTGCACTATTCTAAGCTGTACTCACTATTCCCAGCTGTAAATGCCACTTCCAGCGCAGCTGTGCAGAAGAGGAACAAGAGGAAGAAGAAATATCTCGGAATATGTATCTGCCGCCCCTTTCCTTGAGGTAAATTTGCAAATTTCTCGGAAACGGTGCGAGCTATGGCAAAACGTTTACAGACGTTTTTTGTAGGAAATTAAATTCCCTTCTATTTATTTTCTATGACATTTTTTAATCAGATGCGTAGTTTTCGAGATATATCGAGATATTTAAACTTTCCGAAGCCGCAGCAACATTATAAGGCGGAAGAAACACTATGGCCTCTTTCTTTGATGTGACTCTGCACTATTCTAAGGTGTATTCACTAATCCGAGCTGGAAATCCCTCTTCCAGCGCAGCTGTGCAGAAGAAGAACAGCAAGAAGAAGAAATATCTCGGAATATGTGCGTGACACCGCTTTCCTTGAGGTAAATCTGCAAATATCTCGGAAACGGTGCGAGCTATGGGAAAATCGTAGGAGACCTTTTTTGTAGGAAATTAAATTTCCTACTATTTATGTTGTACGACATTTTTTGATCAGATCCGTAGTTTTGGAGCTGTGGCTCCAAAAAACGCGGAATTTCACTGCGAATCGTTTCCAATTTACGAAAATTATCCTTAAATAATGTCCAATGTTTATAATTAACAGCTCGAACACCGGAAACACGACGTCGAAATGCCGCGTAACACGCACATCACGCTTTCGTTATTTAACAATAAATCAACACAATATTTAATCAAAAAACGACACAGTAGCACTTCCGAACACACAATAAAAATGATTTTACCAAAAAATTCGAATAACTAAGCTGCTATCCACCGCGTTGAAAATCTAACCACGGAGCGACCACGAAACACGAGCGCTCTCCTCGACGCGTCGAGCGGGAATCCAACCATTTTTTTTTTTTTCGTGGGGAAATCTTACATAAGACCACCCGCCACCCGCGGGGGAGGACAGCGGGGGAGTGTCAGATTCCTACTGACTAAAACCCCACGGCGACCTCCTCTGGCGTATGACAGAGGCTCCGGGACCTGATTACTATAACTCCGGAGCTTCCCCCGCCGTGCGCTGAAAGCGCACCTCACCGGGGATGAAACAACTCCCCCAGCCGGCACCAGGGGTCGCACCCGGTGCCGGCTACATTGCGGGGGAACTGCGTGCAATGGCGGCCGTGCCCCCCAGCCCGTAGCGCCTGCAGTCCCCGCGCCTCCATCTCCTCACAGGCTACGGGGAGGAGCAACCCCCCGCCCGCCCGCGAGGAAGGTCGGGCGCTGTCCTTCGCTCCGCCGGCTTCCTGTGCCGGCTACACCCCGGGTCCGCGTGCAATGGCGACCAAACAGAGCGCCTGTGGCCCGCCGAGTCGTCCCCGTGTGGGCTGCGTTGAGCCGTGGCCGGACACCCTCCGGGGAGACTCCCTCGGCTCCGCTGCACCCCCCTGTGGGGGCCAGCGCCACTCCCAGCGTGGTAGGGGGAAGCCACTCTCCGCCCGGAGTCACCCGGCCCCCCAGTGGCGGCCGGAGATTGAGAACGGGGACCCCACCCGCCCGCCCCCGGGTCCGACGGGCCCGGCCGCTACACTACCCCGTCCCGCATCCGTCGCGCCGGGGGGCAAATAGCGAATGCCGCCATCACACCCCCCCTCCCCCCGCCCCGCACCCCTTATGGCGGAGGATTCCTGCGACCTCGTCGCGTCCCACCTCCGCGACCTCTCCGAGCAGGATCGTACCTTTCACTATCCCGCTCGCACCTCTCCATGAGGGCCATGACCTCCTCGCAGAAGGTGGTCACGGCCCTCCATTCTGTCTCGCCGGCAAGCATCTGTCTCACGACGCCTGCCGGCGAGAGATCCTCCCCTACTTCTGCCGTCAGGGCGTGGCGGGCCACCGCAAACAGCGGGCACTCCGCCAACGTGTGCTGTGCGGCGTTCCGCGCCGCCCCGCAGAGCCAACAGTGGGGGGTCCACTCCCTGTTCCTCCGGGACAGGAACTCCCCGAACACCCCGTGTCTGGAGAGCACCGGCGTGACCCGGAACGGCAGGGCGCCGTGGCCGCGGTCCCGCCACTCCGATATCATCGGCAGGACCGCCCCGACGGCGCGGGTTCCGGCGGCAGCCCCCTATGTTAGGGATCTCTGCCACCTTTCCGCCGCGACCAGTCGGGCCTGGCTCCGGTGTTCCTCGACCGTCGGCCCCGGCGGATCCTCCCCGGCCTGGCGGAGGGCTCGCGAATACCAGTAGCCCCGCACATTCCTGATGGCCAGCCGGCGCTCCACCCGCCGCAGCAGAGTGCAGCTGTGCCTACTGACGGCCAGATCGCCGGCCCATATCGGAGCCCCGTATAGGGCTATGGACCGGCCGATTCCCACGTATAGGCGGCGAACCCTCACTCCCGGCCCCCCGAGGTTGGGCAACAGACGGCCAAGATTGGTCGCCACCTGTTCCAATCGGGGAGCCAGGCGGTCGAAGTGAACATCGAACCGCCAGTGGCTGTCGAGATACAGACCGAGGTATCGAAGACCCCGGCCGATCACGATCCGACACCCGTCGACCTCGAGCCAGAGCTTGGCCGGAGGGGCTACCCCACGCCGAGGCTCGAAGAACCACATGGCTTCGGTCTTATGAGGAGCCAGCGCCAGACCCAGCGCCCGGATCGCTCTTCGCACGATGGCGACCCCTACCTCGGCACGGCGGCAGGTCCTTAACCAGTCCCGCCCGGTGGCCAGCAGGTAGTAGTCATCTGCGAATACCGTGGCCCACACCCCGGGCGGGAGGATCACCCGCAGCGCCGCGGTGTACCCCACATTCCATAAGGGAGGGCCCAGTTTGGAGCCCTGGGGCACCCCGCAGTCGACCTCCCTCCAGTGCAACGTACCGTCCCGGCCCGTGTACAGTATCCACCTGCCATCCAGGAAGGCCCCGATCATCCTCTGCAGATACGGGGGGACGTTGTGGTGAACCAGCGCCCCCCGTATCGTCCCATGGGGCCGGGTGTTGAACACGTTTGTAACGTCCAAGGAGACGCTCAGCGTCACCCCACCCCGGGACGTAGCCGACTCGGCGAGGGTGCGCACACGCTGGATAGAGTCGATGGTGCTTCGACCCTCGCGAAACCCGAACTGGATGTCGGCCAGATCGGGGCCAACGCTCGACAGGTGGTGGACGAGGCGGTTTGCGATGACACGCTCGAAGAGCTTTCCCACCTCGTCCAACAGCACAATGGGCCGGTACGCAGAGGGAGAATCTGCGGGCCGTCCGTCCTTTCGGAGGAGGACCAGCCGCCCCTCCTTCCAAATCGAGGGGAACACCCCCTGCTCCAAAGCGGCGCGGAAGAGGCGGCACAGCCTCGGACCTAGGATGCCGGACGCGGTAACCCAGGCGCGGCCCGGGATGCCGTCCGGGCCCGGGGCGGTGTCCTTGGCCCCGAGCCTTCTGACGGCATCGTCCAGCTCCTCCTCTGTGACCCCCAGGTCGGCGGACCAGGCGACGGGCTCCGCCGGCCCTTGCTGGTGGCGCGGGTGCGACGTTCCCCCGGAACAGGGGAAGAGGGTGTCTATTACCCGCGTCAGCAGCTGGGAGTCCAGGCTCTCCGAGACCGGGGGCGCCCGTGCGCGAAGCTTGCCCATAACCATCCGGTAAGGGCGCACCCACGGGTCCTCGTCCAGAGAGCCCTGGAGCTCCTCCCACGCCCGGGATTTCGCGTCCCTGATGGCCTGCCTCAGGGCTACCACGAAGACCTGGTATGTGCCCCTCAGCAGATCCTCCCTCGCCGGGTCGCGGACTCGAGCCTTTCGGGCGCGCTGCCACTGGCGCCGGGCGTGCGGACACTCGGATCGGAGATCCGCAATGTCGCCCGGCCACCAGTACACCGCCCTCCTGGGGGGCAGGCGCGGGGCCCGGGGCATGGCGGTGTCGCATATTGCGGTCATCGCCTGCCGGAACCACTTAGCCTCCCCCTCAACGTCCATGACCGGCCCGGCCGGAAGAGCTGGCTAGGCCACGGCAAGGGCTGCGGCCATCAGCATGTCCTTGTCCAGCCTCCTCAGCACCCAGCGACGCAGTGGCGGGCCACGCGTCTGCCGGGGGCCGGCGGGGCGGGAGTAGCCGAAGGTGATGTATAGACGATTACTCAGCGTCTCCCTCTCCGCCACCCTCCAATTTTGCACCATACGCCCGGCCACAGGGGACGCCCAGCCCAGATCCACAATGGATTCCCCCTGAGCCCGAACGCAGGTGCTGGCGGAGCCACTGTTCAGGAGTAGGAGCCCCGCGCCAGCCGCGCAGAGCAGTAGCGCCCCTCCTCTCGCGTCGGTCTTCGGGGACCCCCAGGCTTCGGCCTTGGAGTTGAAATCCCAGAGGACCAACGTCGGCCGGGTGTGGGAGCTAACCACAACGCTCCCCACCCGGTCCAGGAACTCCTCAAACCGCTCCAGGGACCAGCTGGGCGGCGCGTACACGCCCACCACTGTTGCGCCCCCCCAGTCAACGGCCACGAAACCCCGCCCCCGTGCTAAGACATCGGCGGGCGGGGGGACGTGCCGACGCCCAGGACGATGGCGACGGAGCCCGCCGCGTCGCAGAACCAGTTGGGTCGGTCCAGTACGCGGTACGGCTCCGACACCACCGCAACCTCAATCTGCCACTCGGCCAGGGTTTGTAGCAAAAGGTCCTGCGCCCCGGCCGAGTGGTTGATGTTGGCCTGCAGGAAAGAACCCTTAGGCGCCATTGCGCGCCGCCTTTTCCGCCCTCTGCGTCCCGGCGATCTCCAGGACGAGACCGCCGGTGGCCGCGCGCCTGGGCCGGAGATCGGTGATGCCGATTTCCGCGAGATCGACCTCCTGCCTGGCGCTGATCATGGCCTCACAGCAGGTGGTCTTCGCCCCGGGCGCGACCGTTAGCGTAACCGCCGTGGTTTAGGGGGGGCGGGCGAGGCGAGGCTTCTTTGTGGCCTCCTTTGTCGCCTTGCCCCCGCGGTTCCCTCCTTTCGTGCGGCCGGGGGATTTGTCGTCCCGGCCGTCGTCCTCCTCCCCGTCTGCTTCGCCACCGGCGGAGGGGGGGTGGCCACCTCCACACCCTTCTTCTTCGCCGCCTCTGCCTCCTTGGCTTTGCGGTCTACCACCTTGGACCACGCCTCGGTCTCCTGTCGGTGGTCCTCCTGGATTTTTGCCATCCTGTCGGCAACGAACGAGCCGGAGGAGGCCGTAGGGCGGGAAGGCGCGCGAGTCCCAGCCGCCCCCGAACCCTTTTTCTGGGGCTGCGGAGTTCCCCCGGATGTCGTGGGATCCCCGCGCTGTTGCCTCTGCCCCTTCTCCTGCCGTCCAGAGGTGGCAGGAGGGGGGCACCCGCGGCGCCCGACGGGGGGCGGGGCCGAGCCCGATCCCCGACGAGTTCCCGCCGGAGGTCGACCACGCTCCGCGGGACGAGAGCAGCGATGCCATCAATGAGCGCGGCCCCCCCCGACGCCCCGCCCCCCCCCCCTGGCGGCCGGGACCTCGTGCTCGGTGGGGTCGTCCACGGCCCGCCCCCCTCCGGTCGCGGCAGGCGACGGTGAACGCACCGGGGCGGGGTCCTCCGTCTCCTCCAACGTGGTAGCCCTCCGAGAGGTCCTCTTCGACCGGGCCTCCTGCTCCAGCGGGGACGCCGGCCGCGACGCCTTCCTGGAGCCAGGGGCGGCCGGGGCTTCTACCGCCGGGGGCCTCTCGGGCAGAGCCCCGAGCTCCCGCCGCAGCGTCGCAATCTCCTCCCCTTTTGACGCTATTTTGGCGTCGCGGAGCTGTAATTGGGGCCTGAGCTCCTCCTTTTCGTGGTCGTCGCGGAGCCGCGCGCCCCTCAGCTCCAGCTCGTTCACGACCGCCTCCACGTCGCGGGATGCCTCCCTGAGGGCACGGACACACGTGCCCTTCAGGTTTTGGGAGCACCCCGCGACCTTCTCGACCTTTACGGCGCCCTCCATGTCGCGCGCCATAAGGTCTGTCGAGGGGACGTGGCGCACCTCCCGTGCAATTTCCTTCGCCTCCTTCAGCTCCAGTAGCTCCCTAGTTGCCTGGAGCTCCATCTCCTCCCGCTGCAGGCGCAGGAATTCTTCTTTCTTCGCGGCAAGGGCCACGTAGTCCCCCGATGTATGGAGGCATCCCCTCTTTGCCGCAGCCGAGGTGCTGGGGATCGTGGGCGGCACCGAGATCACCGACCCATCCGACTCCTCCTCGCTGTCAACCGGCTGTCGCCAGAATCCCCTATCAGAGACAGCAGAAGAGGCCCTGCTGCCCCTGGTGGATCCCGCCGGCATGGGTCGCGCCCTTCTGGCCCGAACGGGAGCCGCGGTACTACTGGGCCCGGCTGCGCCGTCTCCACATCCCTCGCCGACCTGACCGTGTCAGGTTCCCTTGCCTGGTTTGTCATCGTCTCGTCCCGTCCTGCGTTTTGTTTTTGGTTTGTAGAATTTTCCAGGTTCGTCCCACGAGTAGGTCGGATCCTAGGTCCGCCCAGGCAGAGCCGCCTTACCTGGGTAAGGCAGATACACCCGGGAGGTCGCCAGGTACCCCGGGTTGGTCGCTAGCGACTGGAGCACCCCCCAGCCACCCCTGGTGCTAACTCCAGGGGCACCCTCCTCACCGCGTGCCGCAGCTTGGGGAAAGGGATTTTTGAAGAGATTGTCATCTTCGCAGGCCGGCCGGTTAAGGCAAGCCTCCCGTTCCAGCGAAACGTGACCACTGGATTACGGTATAATTGCTAGGGCACTCCGGGTTCGCTACCCGCACCAGACTGCCACGCAGCCTGGCCCCTGGAGAACTCAACGACGCCGCTGCAACCTTCATCGCCTTTCAGCCCTGGACCTTACCGGCATGGTAGTACCTTCCAGAGTCCAAAGGCCCTAGCCCAAGGACCCCGCCGGCATCGCCCAAGTCCGCATTGAGGCCATTCCAGCGGCAGCGATCGTCCGCCTTTCAGTCGCCTTGTACGACAGGCAGGGGTTACCTTGGTGTTTGGCTCGCGGGAGCTATCGCTCCTACCCTCCATGCGCTCCGAAAAGTGCATGGCGAGCATTCCCCTATCCGCCACCTGGGGTATCACCACCCCGCCTATCCTGGATAACCAGGTAGGTCCGTGGAGCAGGAATCCAACCTAACCTAACCTTTTCTTCTTTTTTTTTTTTACTTGGGGGAAATCTTCGAAAGACGCCCCCAGCCCCCCTGGGGAGGAGCCGAGTGTAGTGCCGGTTGTTTACCGGCTAAAACCCCCACGGCGGCCTACGCTGGGTGTTGGGGAGGGCCCCGGGACCTCTGAAGAACAACACCGGGCCCCAAACACCCATGGCGCGTTGACGCCGCCTAGCTCGGGGGTCTCCCCCGACGACGCCTCCTCGTTCTTCTGCGGATGGGGTCGGTTCTGTCCCGACCCCGCTCCACTTCCTCCTTCAGGGCGATGATCGTCTCGCAGTAATCGGTTACCGCCCTGCACTGATTCTCGCCGGCGAGCATCACTTTGACAAGTGCCGCCGGCAAGAGATTACCACCAACTTCGCACCGCAGGGCGTGACGGGCCCGCGCAAACGCTGGACAGGGCGCCAGGGTATGTTGCGCGGTGTCCCGCCCCGCCCCGCAGTGATGGCATACTGCCGTCCCCTCCGCCCGGATCCGGTGCAGGAACTCACCGAAACAACCGTGTCCGGTGAGCACCTGTGTGGTCCTAAACGTGAACCTTCCGTGGCCGCGGTCCCTCCATTTCTTGAGCACTGGAAGGACCGCCCCGGCTACGCGCTGGGCGGTGGCGCCGCTCTCGACGAGCTCGCGTCGCCACCGACCCAGGGCTCTATGCCGGGCCTGGCGCCTAATCCTAGCAACAGCTTCGGTCATCTCTTCTAACGGGATCCCGTCCAGACGAAGGGCACGCAGACGCCAGAAGACTTTGGCGTCACCCTCTGCCTGGAACTTGAAGGGGACAACCCCCGCCAGGGTCATCGTCGCCTCGTAGCGGACCGTGAGGTAACCTCTGATTACCGTGATGGCTATCCTCCTCTCAGCCCGGCGCAGCAGTTGCTGGCTGCGCCGGGAATCCATCAGGGCGTTGGCCCATATGGGCCCACCATAGAGAGCCATGCTCCGCACGATCCCCACGTACAGACGGCGAAACTTCTCGTTGGGCCCCCTGATATTGGTCAGTAGACGGGCAAGCGCGTTGCTTGCCCTGTCTAGTCTAGGGGCGAGACGAACGAAGCGCTAGTGGCTCTCCAGTTGGAGGCCCAAGTACCTGTGGCCGTTCCCCACCTGGACGTCGACTCCACTCACATGGACCACCTACTGAGGCGGTGGCGCAACCCCACGGCGAGGCGAGTAAAACCACGTCGCCTCGGTTTTGTGGGGAGCTAGCTGAAGCCCCAGCCGCCGGATCCCCGCGGCAACGGCAGCGACGTCAATCTCGGCGAGGCGGCTAATTCTTTTCCACCCCCGACCGACGGCCAATACGTGCGTATCATCTGCGAAGCACGTGAGGCTCACACCGGTCGGGAGCTCGACCCGCAAGATCGGGTCGTACCCCAGGTCCCAAAGTGTGGGACCTTTCGCAGAACCCTGGGGTACGCCACAGTCCACGTCTCTCCCGGGCATCTGGCCATCTCGGCCCCTGTACACAATCTTCTTGTCCCGGAGGTAGTCGCCGACGATCCTCCTCATGTAGGGGGGCGCCTTGGGGCGTATCAGCGCCCCCCTTATCGTCCCGTGAGGCAGGGTGTTGAAGGCGTTGACGATGTCTAGTCTAACGCCTAACGTCACCCTGCCCCGGGACGTGGCCGAGTCGCAGCGGGAGCGCATCGACTGGATTGCGTCGATAGTGCTGCGCCCCCGCCTGAAGCCATATTGCGACTCGGCCAAGTCGGGACCCTCCTGGGACAGGTGCTGGACGTGGCGGGATGTCAGAATCCGCAAGGTGAACTTCCCCACCTTGTCCAACAGCACGACGGGCCGGTAGGCCGAGGGACTGTCGGCGGGTCGCCCATCCTTCCGGATGAGGACTAGCCGACTCGTCTTCCACTGTTCTGGGAAGACACCTTCGTTAATGCAGGCGCTGAAGAGGCGTCTCAATCTCGGACCGAGGACGCGTAGAGCCTTCACCCAGGCACGGCCGGGGACGCAGTCGGGGCCGGGAGCAGTGTTTTGGGCCCCCATCCGTTTAATCGCCCCGGCCAGCTCCTCCTGCGTGACCCCCAGTTCGTCGGACCAAACCAGCTCCTCGCGGTCCGGCGGGGGGCGGGTGTGTTCCCTCCCTCGTGGGAACAAAGTGTCGATTACCTGCCCCAAAAACCGGGGGTCGAGGCACTCCGTGACCGGGGGCGCCCAGGGCCTAAGCTTGACCATCACCATTTTGTATGGGCGCCCCCATGGCTCCTTCTGGAGAGAGCCCAGGAGCTCGTCCCATGCCCGGGATTTAGACTCCTTGATGGCCGTCTGCAGGGCAGTTTCCAAAACTTGGTACTGCCCGTACAGATCCTCCTCGCTCGTTGGGTCGCGGAATGTCCTTCTTCTGAGGGCGCTTTGCCACTGGCGACGGGCTGCGAGACAATCTCGTCTCAGATCACCAATGTCGCCCGTCCACCAGTAGGCGGCCCGCCTGGGGAGGTTCTTGCCCCGGGGCATGGCGGGGTCGCACACCGCCGTCATGGCTCCCCGGAACCATTCTACCTCCACCCCAATGTCCGCGACCGGCCCGGCCGTTGTTGGCAGCCAGGCCAGAGCGAGGGCTGCAGCCATCAGCACGTCCTCGTCCATCCTCTTCAGCGCCCACCGTAGCGGTAGTGGTCCACAGGGGTGGCGGGCGGTGGTGGTAAGGTCGAGGTGGATGTGTAGATGGTCACTAAGTGTGACCGCCTGTTCCACCACCCTCCATCACTGCACCATACGCGCGGCCAGGGGAGTCGCGAAAGACAAATCGACTATAGAATCCCCCTGGGCACGCACGCAGGTGCTAACGGACCCCACATTGAGCAGGTGGAGTCCTAGCCCCGCCGCCCAATTTACGACCGCCCTGCCTCTCGCGTTTGTCCTCGGGGAGCCCCAAAGTGACGCATGGGCATTAAAGTCCCCGAGGACTAGCTCTGGCCGGGGGGAACAACGGGAGACAAAGTCCCCCACCCGGTCCAGGTACTGTTCATATTGCGCGAGAGCCCATCTGGGCGGGGCATAGATCCCCACCACCGCTATTTCACCCGACAGCACGCCGACGAACCCCCGGCCCCGTTCCAGTGGGGCGGGGTGTGGGGGTACTGTGGTGCCAATAATCGCCACGGAGCCGTCCTCGTCCCCGAACCAATCTGGTCTGTCGAGGACTCGGTACGGCTCTGCGGCCACCGCCAACCCAGCCTTCCACTCGGCCAGGGTTTGGAACAACATGTCCTGAGCCCTGGCCGAGTGGTTCAAGTTGGCCTGAAGTATAGGCCCCTTGGGCCCCATACCTAGACCTTACGAGCCGCCTCCGCGGCATTTTTGCTCGCCGACTTGGCAGGGGGATTTTTCTTGCCCCCCTTCTTCGACTTCGCAGGCTTGGTCCTTGATGCCTGTTCCTTGGGGGCTGTTCCTGCCCCTTCAACGGCACTCTTCTTCTTCCTTTCGGAGGAGGAGGGGGCACAACCTTCTGCCCCAATCGATGCCCCGCGGGCCGCCACAGGTCCGCACAGAGGGGGCACCGTGGGGTGGCGCTACACTTGCTAGCCACGTGGCCCGACTCTCCGCACTCATAGCAGCGGTCGGACCTATCAGCTTCGCAAGTGCATCGCTGCCTAACATGCCCTCTTTCCAGGCAGCGATAGCACTGCAATGGCCGCGGTGGCAGCGCCTGTATTCTGGCCGTGGACCACCCGACCAGAACCCTCCCAGAGACGGATGACTTTTTGAGTGCCGCTAGAGGGCATCTCGCCCAGACAGTCCCCATCCTTTGGGGGGAGGTGCGAATCTCGCCCATTTTAATTTCTTCAGCGGAGCAACCCCCCGCAGCGGCCAATGCGGCCGCCACCTCCGCCGGGGTGACCGAGTCGTCGAGACCGGTCACCCTCACCTCGCCCATTTTTATGGGGCGGGCAACCCTGACCTCAGTGCCACTAAACACCTGGCGGTGTCGGTCAGCCAACTTGGCCGCTTTGTCCGTCCTGTCCTCCCCAGGTATCTCGAGGACCAAGCCACCGGTCCGAGCTCTGCTGGGCATCAACACCGTGATGCCCAGCTCTCCAACTTCACCCGCCCCCGGGCCATGAGCATGGCCTCGGCGTATGAGACCTTAGCCTCGGGAACTAGGTTGATGGTGACCGCCGCTGTACTAGGAGGGCGGGGGGTCTTCTGCCTGGCAGATTGGGCCCCTTGCCCCTTGAGCGCCGGTGCGGCCCCTCTCTTCTGCCCCTTCTGGGCAACCACCTTGGAGCTCTGGGAGGGAGGGGCCTTCGCCGCTGCCACCTTCTTCTCTGTAGCTCTAGCGCGGCGGCCGACCATCGTCACCCAGATCCTTTCCGCCGTCCTCCGATGTTCTTCGACAATCCGGGCCATTCTAGCCTCCACAAATGATGCCGGTTGGTCGGGTGCTGAGGTGGGCCCCGGCAACGGCTCCGTGGCAGGCAGCTTCCTTCCTCGATGCAGTGGCGATGGTCGCAGCCGCAGCTCCCCCTTTACTATGCTCCGCCCTCTTAGGCGGGAGCTGGACGGCTGCAATAGCGGCTTTGAACTCCGCCCGGAGCCCCGACGGGCCCTTTTCGAGGAGAGCCGCAAATCCCCTCATCAGGTCGGGCTCGAGGCCACCAACCTTCCCCTCCTCTTTTCCAGGTGCAGCAGCTGGGGTTGGGACTTGCACCACGGGACATTCAGGCGGGCAAGACGGTAAGTCGAAAGCTTCGACTGCGTCCTTCCTCCTTTTCCTGCCCGCCTCTTCGCAGAGACAACGGCGAGCCGGGCCTCGCCGAACTTTAGGATGGGCCGGGGCCTTCAGGCGCCGGCACCTCTGTGGCAGCGACCCTGCACTTAATGTCTGCCAGGCTATTTTGCAGGATGTTGATTTGGGCCTCCTGGGCAGCCACTTGTTCCTCCTGCAGCTTCAGCTGTTCGCGAAGTTCCTTCACCTCTTTACCGGCCCTGGCAGGTGCAGCCCTGATTCCCGCTTCCGCGTGGATGGCCTTAAGGTAGCGGGAGGCCATCCTCAGCTTGCGAACAAATGTCCCTTTCAGCCCCTTGGAGACGCCCGCGACCTTGTCGATGTCGCGACAGAACTCCAAGGACTGCACAATAAGGTCGCGCGTGGGGAGTTGATTTCCTCCGTCAGGTCCTCAGAGTCCGGGAGGGACCTGCTACCCCGACTCGGTTCTATAGGGTCCTCGTGAGGATCGAGCACCCTCCTCTCCTTCAACAAGTCAAGTTCCCGGCGCTGGACATCCAGGACTCTCTGCTTAGCCGCCGCGAGCCACACGTACTGGCCCGTGGTCCGCGGGCGACCCCTCTTGCTCGTGCGCCGTGCCTCCAGAGATACTGCCGAGGAGAGTGACTCGTCCGAGTCCAAGTCCAGCTCACTCTCTCTGGATGCGGTGGCATCAGAGGCCGCCGGGGAAACTCCGGCCCCCCGCGGACCGGCCTCAGGGGAGGCCACTCCACATCCGCCCTAGTTAATTGGACGGATAGGCGGCGCGCATCCGTTACCCTGCTAGTGCTGGGCTGCGCCATATTCTCCGCGCCCGTTTCCCGTCTCGCGTCCTGTTGAACAGCCGCAGCCGTCGTCGGTACGTCCCGTCCAGTGTTTGTTGTTGTTGTTGGCGTTTTTAGTGTTAGGTCATCCATAGTGTTCCCACGAGTGGGTCGGTCTGTGGGTCCACCCGGGCAGAGCCGCCTTACCCGGGTAAGGCTAGTACACCCGGGGGGTCGCCAGATACCCCGGGGTTGGCCGCTAGAGACTGATGCACCCATCATCCACCCCTGGCGCTGACTCCAGGGGCGCCCTCATCACCGCGTACCGCAGCTTGGGGCTAGAGATTTTTTATAGCGGTTGTCATCCTCGCGGGCCGGCCAATGAAGGCAAGCCGCCCGTTCCAGCGAAACGTGACCACTGGGTTACGGTGTAATTGCTTAGGCACTCCGGGTTCGCTACCCGCACCCGACCGCCACGCAGCCTGGCCCCTGGAGAACTGAACGACGCTGCAGCCACCTTTTCGCCTCGCCGACCCAGGCCTTACCGGCAAGGGAGGCCCTGCCAGGATCCGTAGATCCCACCGGCATCGCCCCTTCAGTCGCCTTGTACGACAGGCAGAGGTTAACGTGTCTGTATTCTATCCCCCAGTCACAGGGGAGGTTTTGATGGGTTTTCCATCCCTTGGTGTTTGGTCCGCGGGAGATATTTTATTTCACTCCTACCCTGCATGCACTCCGAAAAGTGCATGGCGAGCATTCCCCTATCCGCCACCTGGGGACGCGTCACGTCGGGGTATCACCTCCCCGCCCAGCCAGTACACTTGGCCAGGTCCGTGGGTCCCCCTGAAACCTTTTTTTTTCTTTTTTTGGTTCAGTTGGAAGAGGAAAGGCGTTTGCGCACGCGCGGGTTGGTTCCCCTTTTCGTCTATTCGGCTAGAGGGGACCCGGGCAGTGTGGGACTCATGTCCGCCCTGAAGGGGCAACCTGGCGCCCGTGAGGTGAGGGCAAACCCAAATAGGCAACGCCAGAAGGGGGCAACCTGGCAACCCAACCCTTAAGTTTAGCCCAAGTGTAGGCCACAGCCCTGAAGGGGCGACCAAGACGGGCAGCCCAGTGTGGGCACTCCCGAGGCTGGACATACTACCCACTAAAACCTATTCCCTAACGTGGGCCGCCGGCACCTTTTCACTCGTTAGAATTCATAAAGGAATACCAGCGTATAGCCACAACGACGCTTCGGCACTTCAACGCATTTCGCGTTATTGCGGCCGCCCGCAAAAACGCCGTGCGCTAGGCACATGGGGCATCTGCAGATCCACGCCGTTGCACCTCCGATCCAGCGGTAGGACATTTTCAACCTGTACGGTAAGGCACAGGATTTTTCTTCGGCCACGACCAGGAACCGAAATAAGCCCATTCCGGGTGGTCGCGCCATGTGTTCACCTGCCACGGCAGGAGCTTGCTCTTCGACACGGCCAGGAACCGGGACATCGTATCTCCACGGCTGACCGTGTCCATCTTCGACCACCATGGTTGGTTGATAATGATGATGTGGCTTATCCTTGCAGTCATCATGCTCATCTGACCTTCCACGAGGACAGGCCATTTTTCTTCAGCAACGATCGGCACCGGGGGGACATTCTCAAGGATCGCACCATCCCGGCGTGACCGCGCCACCTCTTCGCCTGCCTAGCACTATTGCCAGGACAGGGGTTCCTCTTCGGCCACGACCAGGAACCGGAGCTCCTGCTCAACGGGTGGCCGCGCCATGTGTTCACCTGTTTTAACAGGGCTTGCTCGTCAGCACAGCCAGGGCCCGGGGCGAGTCCTTTGTCCGGTTGACTGTGCCACATCTTGGTAGGCTGCGATCCTCGATGACCTGTCCCATACATACTTTACACACACACACACGCGCTCATGACAAGCATAGCGCTTCGAGTAGCGCTTCGAATGCCCCAAATATGCAACGATAAATAATGAATAAATAATGAGTAAAGAATAAATGAATAAATAAATGAATAAATGAATGAGTGAATGAATAAATAAATAATGAATAATGAATAGGAATTAATAAGCACATGAAGCCCATGAATAGAATAGAGGAGCCCATACATTCAATAACAGCTGTCATAATAAGCATACTAAACATACTAAACATACTAAAACTGGTTAAATCAAATCACAAATACAACGGGAAATAAATATATATATATGCATCCAATGCATCTAATGCAATAGAGCAGTTGATGAATAGTTAACAGTAAAAGAAACAGTAAGCAATATGAGAACGTGAGAAACTGTGAAGTAAACATAAGTAGTATTGCACGCAAGCAGGCAAGCCAGCATATGTGAACTGGACATAAGCAAATGACCAACAAAACCTCCAAAACCTAACACGTCAAACATACATACATACAGCCGAGCAGCCAAATAGCAGAAGAGGAATATTTAATATTCAACACTAGCGCACAATATAATCACATTAAATTAAACTCAAGATAAACCATAAATTTGAGATGAAATAAACCAAGGATGTGAACTGTAAAGTAAAATGAAGTCGCCAGACAGATAGCAAATAGCAAGCCAGCCATGAGAGAAGGGAAGCAAACATAACATAACATAGAATGCTACTAATTATTATCAGAGGTAAAGGTAAATAAGGTACAGTATAAAATATAGAATATAGGGTATAACCAGAAAGTAAGCTGGGAAGAAAATAAATAGGTGAGCGTAATGTAATACTAATAATTGAAACCATTCATTGAAACTATTAAGTTACTTAAATTTACTTGCAGGAACATTTACGCGACCACAACCTCAACGTGGTTGGCAAGCGAACATGATGGACTACAATCAATGATCAAATGAAGGCAATAAAAAACAATTAGAAATTATTGCGAGCAAATCATCAATAAAGATAAGTAGCAACATATACCTCATAATGAGAATAATAGGAAGAGACAGAACTGTTAACATCAGAAATTAGCCATAGTATTAAATGTAAAATGTAACATAATCCCAGTCTATTTGCAGGAAGCCCTAACGCCAGCCAATGGAAGTGGAGGTAAAGTGTAATTAACGGATAACAGGAGAAGTGAATACCCATCTGATATAATATGGGAAGCACATGTGACCTAAATCGGCATAAACCATAAGGCAGATCAAACAATTCAAATAGTTATAAATTCAGTAGATTAGATTGTTACTGGATTATAATACCGCTCCGATAAGTATGGTATTAATATTAATACTGATACAGGTAAGTCATGCAATACAGCGCGTGGTGAAAACTAATCAATAATAAATCCCACATGCAACCATATTACTACTAAATCATAATATAAAGGCACAAGAAAACTAAGCTACACTACAATAGATCAAAATTACTAAGAACATATGTGTATATATAAAATGTAACGAAAACACTCCAAATATAATCAATTTAATAAGTATACCGATGTAGATAATTAATTAAACTCCTCATACCATAGTCAGTTTAAATGATGCAGTTCCATTAAACCCCCTTCAATACAAATTAATAGAAAAGGCATATGGGTGCTAAACCAAGCCAGACACTCCTATAAGAAAGTCATATGAGATCCACGGTCAAGAAATTCAAAGAATTTAAGGAACCATAACGCATATATGTATGTATAGAAAACCATAAAGACATTGTATCATGCAGGACGGACTACCGCAGCGTATGCCTCCCTGAGCACCAGCCGTATTAACCAATACTGAACTAACACTTTCCAAATCAGAATCAAAATCAGAATTAGAATTGTAATTAAGAAAGGGTAATTAATGTACAAAAGATTGCATAAAGTACCGTAAGTATTCAAAATACACAGATTCACAACTGTCACAGCTGCACTAGAATTGAATTAAACATAGTATGCAAAACATTATCCTGAGGGGGAGGGGGGGGGGGGGGGGGGGGTACGAAGAGCTACAAAAGAGCAGTGAATAATATTATAGGAACATGGAACGTAAAACGTAATACTCAATTGAAGAAGAAGTCACTGAAACATGTCAAGTGACCAAGAATAAAAATAAGAAAAGAATAAGGATAGTGACTAGTGAACGGCGAACAATAAACCAATAAACCAATGTCGTTACACGTCATTCATATCTAAATTGCTAAAGGATATATGATACATCTTATAGTCTACAATTAATTGACAATGCCTGGGAGCCCAGACAACCCCCGAAAGCTTTGAAACAATGCATGATACTACAAGAGGAACTAAGGAGCTAAGAACTAAGCAACAAGAAACCAGAATCAGGACCAAACCCACCCTTAAAATATGCAAAGGGATTATAAACGCAATATACGCATATGATATAAACTGATTAATCCATCCAATCCAGATAGACTCTTCTAAATTCCATAATACAAGACCCATTAAACTAAGTCAAATAAATATAACCGCAAATATAATCGCATATATAATCGTCACAGATATAACCACAGCTGTAATCACAGCAGGTAAAATAAAGCAGACACATATTAATAATCTGTATCAAGTAATTTAATTCAATGCAATTCGATATGCCATATGCCATTGTTAATTACTCTGTACATTTACTTACTCAATTATAATAATATAATGGAATAGAAAGTTAGGAATTTATATAATAATAATGCAATAGAATACAATTTAATACAGAATACTGGTTAAGTATAGCCTAACATAGCTAACTAATATAGCTGAATAACTGGACACAATCCAAGGTCTAAAATAATAATATTATAATATAACATATAATATATTCAATGCCTAAAATGGTCACAGATTGAACGCAGGCTGAACGCAATTGAACGTAGATTGAACGTAGCTTGGATGTAATAACATTAATACAGCATATAATATATAATATATAATAGTAAGTAATATAAATGCAACGAATGCATAAAATGCACAAAACGGAGCTAATGATACCACATTAACAAATACACTGCAATTACACTACAATACAATACCTCCGAGCGTAGCACATTAGTACGCGCACTGTCACAGCAATCACATCCGCACGAATAAATACAAAATTTAAATTAGAAGATTCAAAATTCAATAATTGCAATAAATTCAATTCAATTAATTAATTAATTCAGTTCAATTGACACTTATCACTTAACACTTCGTATCACATCGCATCATAGATGACCGATGACCATGTCAACGTCAACTAAGATAGGAAACCGGGCGAAGTAAAATAAAGAGCGCGAGAACCATAAAGAACATACATACCTAGTGTTCGAATTCTCTAGTCCATACCATAATGATTATCGACCATCAAATTAACCACCAAATCATCAAATTAATCAACTAATTATACAGAATATACAAACGTTCAAAAGCGAAAAGCGGAAATAAGAGCGAAAATACTTCAACAACTTTCAATAAATCACCGCGATGGAAACCAGAAGTAAGGTACCTACGAAAGATAACGATAGCAAAACGAATCGTAATAAGTAAAGCATGCAATACTGCCCGAAGATAAGCCGTAATGCTATCCCTAGTCGGTAACCAACCGCCGCACCAGAGATATTACCAACCGCAAATATTCCATCCACCACATAATACTCGGCCGCTCGCTCCGTAACGGTTCCGTAACGGATATCCACAGACCAATTATCTGCCGCGCAGCAATTACCTACCGCGCGCCAGTTACCCGGTACACACAGTTATCGACTGCAAAACCATCCACCGTGCAGCCGCGCAATCCTAGGAATCCATACTTACCATCAAACTTATCATCAAAGATAAGTCTGATATACAGTACTTTCACGAAGGTATAAAGCACACGAACATCAAATCAAGCTTCCAGACAGATCAAGATGGAGGATAAATCAGTTAGTAAATTCAATACTACGGTTATTTATTATATATAAATATGAATCATACGTTTGTAATAGGGTGGAATGAAATAAATATAAATTACATATAAATTACAAATTACAAACAATAAGGAAAAATAAAATGAAATCAAATGAATCAACCCGAGTAAGATCCACAGATTGCGCAGATTGCAGGACACACTGTATTACTACATATCGCGCCGCAGAAAACAGATTATACAAAACAACAGAACAACAGAACAACAGAATCAACGGAATCAGGAATCGCCACAGAACGAAGGGCCGAATAAATAAATAGAATAAAACATTTAACTTAGACAAAATCAACCAGTAAAGTCAAACAACGTCAACAACGCGATCAGGAAAGTCCCGTGAGCCCAATAAAAACAACTCTCGGTCAAATAATATTAGTTAGTAAAATAAAATAATAAATCAATGAAAGTAGAATAAATCATGGTAACAGGCAACTAGCAGAAATGAAATATGAGGCAGAAATGAATCAATAAATCAAGAAAAATCGAATCAGATCAATGTATAGCTTTAATCAATCAACATCAAAATGAAGGAATGAATGAATAATAAATGAATGAATGTACGTAAACTGAATGCAGGTAAACAGCTAAGGATATTCACAAATTGGGAACTACAGAAAGTGTGTAACCCGCAACATACGTAACCAACATAACCGACATACATAGCCGACATAATGTAATGTAATGTAATGAAATGTAATATAATGTAAAATAATAAATACAGCAAATGAGTTATATTCCAACTAAATATAACCGTAGACCTTATTGGCTCAATCGCCCCTACTTTATAAATTATAGATTATACGGTTATAAGTCATAGTGTTCGAAAATGCGTTGATTTCAACCGTCGCCACACGAACCGCGGCAGCACTCTTCAGCGCGACCGGCAGCCACCTTGGATGCCCGTCAGGCTGTCCAATCACCGAGCTTGACGTCACCGGGAAGAAGCCAACGGCTCTTGCTACGACGAAGCCGGTGATTCGGCCATTACGGTTTTGTATCGTTACTGTAACGACCCAATAACCAAACATAGTACCTTTTAATTTCATTTTCTTTATTATAATTAATTTTTATATTTCATACAAAGTGTTTTATTTTATTTTTATTATTAATTAATGTATAAAATTTTTGTGATAAACATTTTCATTTTCGTCGATAACCGAGTTTGTTATATTAGTCGATAAGTCAGACGGTAAAACAGTTTATCGATAAATTATCGACGTTTGACCGCGCACGCGCCAGCGCAACCCCAGTAAGCATACGGTGGGGTGGAATTTTAGAGTGGGGATGCTGGACTACCACGTGATGCGGAAAACCCAGCTACCCCAAGAACTCTATGCGGAAAAAAAGTGCCGACTCAGCAAAATCTGAGTATAAATAGAGGCGTTCCGCACAGTTTCTGAGCAGATCTTCTCTGACCACGGTCAGGAACAGACAATACTCTGAACAAGTAGAGGAAAGCTTGCGCAGCAGATAGAGCGCGAGTTATTGCTTATCCTTCTCTTCCACTGGTGTTGTTACAATACTGAGGATCGGTGGACCTCCTATTCACGGTACGCAACGTGTTAAACAGGTGTTAAGCTAAGCCAACACTCAAGTGTAAAGAGCTAGCGAGGAGCCAAGCTCCTTGAAACGGTCTGCATATGACACAGCTCTGGTTATTCCAGAAACCGATTGCGTCCTGTAGGAAGAGTTGACTTGACTCCGATAGTTATGTACAAACCTCTGGAATTTAATTTCCATAATCGTTAGTGAAAATTAAACAGAGTATTGACTGTATAAGAAGACCACGCCGCATTCGCGTTAGCGCTATCGATTACTATCAATAATTATTACAATTTCTTACTAATAATTAATCATTAATTTCTATTTACATATATTAATTACTAATTACATATTTCCTATTGTATTCCCAATCTAGGGCGAATTAATTATAATTTCTTATTGTATTCCAATTTCTAGCCGCACTTATTGTGAAACTAGCGATTTTGTTTTATGTTACATTTCAATTAATTTTCACTTACCTTAGTTTTCTTGAATAAACAATTTCCATTAGCTTCTAGCACATTACTGTTTGGATTTCACTCCTTAACCGCACACCACACGAACCTATAATCCCTAACACATAGAATACGAGTCGCCTTCTAAGGAAACCGCTCTACCTACAAGTCGGTGCAGTGACGTACTCACTCTGGGTCGTTACATTAAGGTAAACACGTGCAGTACTGATTCCAAAAATTTCTAGTGCAATTAACGAATTTCGATTTTAAAGAACTCAGTATCACAACGGGAATTCTGTGCCGACGGCCAACGCGAACTCGCGGTTATTCTAGTTCGTGCAAATCCACGAAATTAGTAGAATTTCGTGGTGACCACGTGTTGAACCAACACGTAGTTTTAATACAGCGCAATCTCAATCGCAAATTCTCCGCGACGCGGGTGAATCTTCACGATCTACAATCATCATAAATTCGTGCAACGCACAATTTATTGTAAATACTGTACATAGTGTATTTGTGCCTGTAAATATACATTGTTTGTTTTGTGCAATGACAAGTGCATTCATTTTCAATTGCCGTCTCACTGCCGATCCTACATTCCGAACCGGTTCTCAATCGCAAGCTCAAGACCTCCTTACAATATCGAACACTTTTGAACACATAGATTGCAAATTGTAAATTGCAAATTGTAAATTGTAAGCGGTTGCGTCCATACAAATGCAAAAGGAATAAAAATTTACCCCGAAAGATGTATAGGGATAAATCAAAGCACGCCTCGCAAGCATCCAAGTTTCCGCCACGCGCGCAAATCCAGCCGTAAATAAACAGGCTTGTATGCACTCTCGTACAGGGACTTTCCAACAACCAGGCAACTGGGCAGCATGCATCGATTCAGAGAAAAGAGGAGAGATCCATATTGGTGCCTTGCAAGACAACACAATCGGCCAGCGTCGTCGCTCCAAACGACAATAAACAGCCGTTCAAAACGAACGTCTTACCGATTAGGTAAGGAAGAAGAAACACTGTGGCCCCTTTCTTTGAGGAAACTCTGCACTATTCTAAGTTGTATCCACTATTCCGAGCTGTAAATGCCACATCCAACGCAGCTGTGCAGAAGAAGAACAAGAAGAAGAAGAAATATCTCGGAATAAGTGCGTGACGCCCCGTTCCTTGAGGTAAATCTGCAAATATCTCGGAAACGGTGCGACATATGGCAAAATGTTAAGCGACCTTTTTTGTAGGAAATTAATGTTCCTACTATTTATGTTCTATGACATTTTTTGATCAGATGCGTGGTTTTCAAGATATATCGAGATATTTAAAAGTTCCGAAGCCGCACCAACATTATAAGGATGAAGAAACACTGTGGCCCCTTTCTTTGAGGTAACTCTGCACAATTCTAATCTGTATTCACTATTCCCAGCTGTAAATGCCACTTCCAGCGCAGCTGTGCAGCAGAAGAACAAGAAGAAGAAATATCTCGGAATATGTGCGTCACGCCCCTTTCCTTGAGGTAAATCTGCAAGTATCTCGGAAACGGTGCGACGTATGGTAAAATGTTAAGCGACTTTTTTTGTAGGAAATTAAATTTCCAACTATTTATGTTCTATGAGATTTTTTGGTCTGATGCGTAGTTTTCAAGATATATCGAGATATTTAAAAGTTCCGAAGCCGCACCAACATTATAAGGATGAAGAAACACTGTGGCCCCTTTTTTTGAGGTAACTCTGCACTATTCTAAGCTGACCGGAGGGGGGCGGGCCGTGGACAACCCCACCGAGCACGAGGCCCCGGCCGCCAAGGGGGGGGGGGGGGGCGACAGGGACGGCCGCGCTCATGTATGGCATCGCTGCGCTCGTCCCGCGGAGCGTGGCCGACCTCCGACGGGAGCTCGTCGGGGATCGGGCTCGGCCCCGCCCCCCGGCGGGCGCCGCCGCGTGCCCCTCTCCTGCCGCCTCTGGACGGCAGGGGAAGGGGCAGAGGCAACAGCGCGGGGGTCCCACGACATCCGGGGGAACTCCGCAGCCCCAGAAAAAGGGTTCGGGGGCGGCTGGGACTCGCGCGCCTTCCCGCCCTACGGCCTCCTCCGGCTCGTTCGGTGCCGACAGGATGGCAAAAATCCAGGAGGACCACCGCCAGGAGACCGAGGCGTGGTCCAAGGTGGTATGCCGCAAAGCCAAGAAGGCAGAGGCGGCGAAGGAGAAGGGTGTGGAGATGGCCCCCCCTCCGCCGCCGGCGAAGAAGACGGGGAGGAGGACGACGGCCGGGACGACAGATCCCCGGCCGCATGAAAGGAGGGAACCGCGGGGAGCAATGCGACAAAGGAGGCCACAAATAAGCCCCGCCTCGCCCGCCCACCCAAAACCTCGGCGGTCATGCTAACGGTCGCGCCCGGGGCGAAGACCACCTGCTGTGAGGCCATGATCGGCATCACCGATCTCCGGACCACGCACCGGCGGTCTCGTCCTGGAGAACGCCGGGACGGAGAGGGCGGCAAAGGCGGCGGCCCTGGCTAGCCGCCTACAAACTGTGTTCCGCGGGTCCGATGAGGTTAGGGTGGCGTGCCCAGTTAAGATGGGCGATATCCGCCTCATCGGGCTCGACGATTCGGTCACCCGGGAGGAGGTAGCAGCGGCGGTGGCAACTGGAGGAGCTTGCACCGCGATGGTGGTCAAGGTGGGGGAGATTCGCGCATCACCCCGTGGCCTGGGGAGGGCCTTGGTGGGGTGCCCCATCACCGCAGCCAACAAGGTCGTCGACGTGGGGAGCTGAGCGTCGCCTGGTCCTCAGCACGGGTCGAGGCCGTGGCGGCTCGCCCCCTGCAGTGCTACCGCTGCCTGGAGACTGGACATGTCAGGCAGCGGTGTCCCTGCGGGGTCGATCGTTCGGACCGCTGCTTCAACTGCGGCCATCTGGACCATCGAGCCAGTGGCTGTACGGCCCCGCCGCAGTGCCCATTGTGCACCGATTCAGGGCGGCCCGCGGGGCACAGGGTGGGGACCAGAGGATGCCCGTCGGTCTCCGCGAAGAAAGGGCGGAAGAATTCCGCCAAAAAGACAAGCGCGAAGCAGTCCCCGGCTGCATCGCCCACTGGGGTAGCGGGCCCCAGCAACGCAGGAGCAGCTGTGGAGGCAGCGGTGGAGCCGGCGCGCAATGGGGCCTAAGGGTCCTTTCCTGCAGGCCAACATCAACCACCCGGCCGGGGCGCAGGACCTTTTGCTACAAACCCTGGCCGACTGGCAGATTGAGGATGCGGTGGTGTCGGAGCCGTACCGCGTACTGGACCGACCCAACTGGTTCGGCGACGCGGCGGGCTCCGTCGCCATCGTGCTGGAGGGTCGGCACGTCCCCCCGCCCGCCGATGTCTTAGCACGGGGGCGGGGTTTCGTGGCCGTTGACTGGGGGGGCGTAGCAGTGGTGGGCGTGTACGCGCCGCCCTGCTGGTCCCTGGAGCGGTTCGTGGAGTTCCTGGACCGGGTGGGGAGCGTTGTGGTTAGCTCCCACACCCGGCCGACGTTGGTCCTCGGGGATTTCAACTCCAAGGCCGAAGCCTGGGGGTCCCCAAGGACCGACGCAAGAGGAGGGGCGGTACTGCTCCGGGCGGCTGGCTCGGGGTTCCTGCTCCTGAACAGGGGCTCCGCCAGCACCTGCGTCCGGGCTCAGGGGGAATCGATTGTGGATCTGGGCAGGGCGTCCCCTGTGGCCGGGCACATGGTGCAAAATTGAAGGGTGGCGGCGAGGGAGTCGCTGAGTGATCATCTATACATCACCTTCGGCTACTCCCTCCCCGCCGATCCCCGGCCGGCGCGTGGCCCGCCACTGCGTCGCTGGGTGCTGAGGAGGCTGGACAAGGACATGCTGATGGCCGCAGCCCTCGCCGTGGCCTGGCCAGCTCTTCCGGCCCGGTCATGGACGTTGAGGGGGAGGCCAAGTGGTTCCGGGAGGCGATGACCGCAATATGCGACACCGCCATGCACCGGGCCCGCGTGCCCTCCCGCCTCCTGGGGAGATTTTAAGGGGGTGTTTCTTGTGAGGGTGGGAGGGGTCGCGGTGTACCCTCCCGCCCCGGACGGAATGAGCCCGGACCCCGGTCGGACCCGGGGGCGGGCGGGTGGGGTCCCCGTTCTCAATCTCCGTCCGCCTCTGGGGGGCCGGGTCACTCCGGGCGGAGAGTGGCGTCTCCCTCCCACGCTTGGAGTGGCGCTGCTCCCGCAAGGGGGGTGCAGCGGAGACGAGGTAGTCCTCCTGGAGGGTGTCCGGCCACGGCACACCGCAGCCCATAGGGGGACGACTCGGCGGGCCGCAGGCGCCCTGTTTGGGCGCCATTGCACGCGGGCCCGGGGTGTAGCCGGCGGAGCGAAGGAGAGCGCCCGACCTTCCTCGCCAGCGGGCGGGGGGTTGCTCCTCCCCGTACGGGCTGGGGAGCCCGGCCGCCATTGCACGCAGTTCCCCCGCGATGAAGCCGGCACCGGGTGCGACCCCTGGAGCCGGCTGAGGGAGTTGTTACTCCCGCGGTGAGCGGTGCTTTCAGTGCACGGCGGGGGAGGCTCCGGAGTTATAGTAATCAGATCCCGGAGCCTCTGCCATACGCCAGAGGAGGTCGCCGTGGGGTTTTAGTCAGTAGGAATCTGACACTCCCCCGCTGTCCTCCCCCACGGTTGGCGGAGGGTCTTATGTAAGATTTCCCCACGAAAAAAAAAAATGGTTGCATTTCCGCTCGACGCGTCGAGGAGAGCGGACGTGTTTCGTGGTCATAGCGGCATAGTTATTCGCGTTTTTTGGTAAAATCATTTTTATTATGTGGTCGGATGTGCTATTGTGTCGTTTTTTGATTAAATATTGTGTTAATTTATTGTTAAATAACGAAAATGCGATGTGCGTGTTAAGCGGCATTTCGACGTCGTGTTTCCGGTGTTCGGGGTGTTAATTATAAACATTGCAAATTATTTAAGGATAATTTTCGTAAATTGGAAACGATTCGCAGTGAGATTCCGCGATTTTTGGAGCCACAGCTCCAAAACTACGCATCTGATCAAAAAATGTCATAGAACATAAATAGTAGGAAATTTAATTTCCTACAAAAAAGGTCGCTTAACATTTTGCCATAGGTCGCAG
This sequence comes from Osmia bicornis bicornis, assembly GCF_907164935.1. NCBI lineage: Eukaryota > Metazoa > Arthropoda > Insecta > Hymenoptera > Megachilidae > Osmia > Osmia bicornis. The sequence continues at coordinate 342,678 of NC_060223.1, read as the reverse complement.
TTTCCGAGATACTTGCAGATTTACCTGAAGGAAAGGGGCGTCACGCACATATTCCGAGATATTTCTTCTTCTTCTGGTTTTTCTTCTGCACAGCTGCGCTAGAAGTGGCATTTGCAGCTCGGAATAGTGAATACAGCTTAGAATAGTGCAAAGTTACCTCAAAGAAAGGGACCACAGTGTTTCTTCATCCTTATAATGTTGGTGCGGCTTCGGAACTTTTAAATATCTCGATACATCTCGAAAACTACGCATCTGCTCAAAAAATGTCATAGAACATAAATAGTAGGATATTTAATATTCTACAAAAATGGTCTCTTAAGATTTTGCCATAGCTTGCACCGTTTCCGAGATATTTGCAGATTTACCTCAAGGAAAGGGGCGTCACGCACATATTCCGAGATATTTCTTCTTGTTCTTGTTCTTCTTCTGCACAGCTACGCTAGAAGTGGCATTTACAGCTGGGAACAGTGAATACAGCTTAGAATAGTGCAGAATTACCTCGAAGAAAGGGGCCACAGTGTTTCTTCTTCCTTATAATGTTGGTGCGGCTTCGGAACTTTTAAATATCCGGATATATCTCGAAAACTACGCATCTAATCTGTTACGTCCGGGTTAATTTTCAATAACCCGACCTTGCGGTTCCCGTCTTGTGCGCTGCACTTGGAAGAAATTCCCCTACGGGAGACGCAAGGAAGGGCATTTTACTTGATTTTTCTCATTTCCGTATCCCGTCCGCGCTCCCCCTAACTTGTGCCTCTTCGTTGAGTGCGCTGCACTTGAAAATATTCCACATGAGGAGCACAAAGACAGGGGTTTGAGATTAAAATAATAATTCTTGTTTTTATTTTCTCTTATTAACTTCAATAGTTTAATCGTTAGTATACCAAGTTTGTGTACCTCGCCAGTGCGTAGCATTTGGAAATAATCCCAGGCGAGGCACACAAAGGAGGCTATATTTAGCTCTTTCAAATAATACAAAGTCAACCTTTCCTTGGGGTAATTGCCTAGTCGAAACTGCGTAGTTCAAAACTTCGAAAGTCGAAACCGTTAAGGGAGAGGTATCATAAACATCCTTCGCCGCGCGGTTAAGCAGTGCGACGCACTTGGAAATTTCCCAGCTAACCGCGCCGTTCAAAGAAAATTCTTGTTCGACCCTGCTAGCGAGATACCTCTCCTACCTGCGAAGCGTGCGTCAGCCGACTCTTCCACAAGGAATGAATGCAATTAAGATCGAAACAGCTAGGATGAAACGGAATGAAACTGTTTGAATGACTATAGAATGCGAGGGCTTGCGTGACAACCACTGAGGTTTGAAATTGTCGACCGACGTTCAAGAACGTTCCAGGCGAAGGTCGACTAAGGCAATAAACATCGACAATGAACTACAGCTAAACGTTAAACGTAGAGCGTTTAGAAAATGCGAAAATCGTTAAAAATTGATGTACGCGGAACTAATAACAATTAAATGCAGTAACGTATTTGCATACATCCGCGATTTGATAATAATTACAAATATCGATTGCCTTTCTCCGTAAACCGCCGAAATACAAATAAGATCGGAATAATAATTCCACGTTATTCATTATTAGTTATTCAATATAGTAAGTCAATCGTCTATTAAAAGGGCCAGATGTCTTCGTTACCGAAAAATCATTTATAAATACCATTTATAAAAGCCTCTCTTTAATTAGTAAATTCAAACAAATAAAGTCGTAATAGATTTCGAACATTCTAGAAATTTTAGAATTGCGACGCATGAAATCCGCGTAGCGTTAGAGGGGTAAAAGAAAGAGATAGATTACGGAAGATAGAGTCGGAAGAAAGGTCAAGAAGGGATGAGAGCTCGGGAAACGCGCCTACACGAAACCAATACGCGCGGGCCTTCCCCTTCAACACGTACCCTGATTTGCCAAATGATGTCCCCACTTTGGGCCCATGATCGCGGGTCGAACCCTGAGTTACGATCGCTTGACTGAGGCAAATCACTCTTCGTCGAAAAATCGTGAGGTACGTGACGGGGAGCCCGTGTTCGCGTCGAGCAATAGTTTACGCGCGAAAATCGTTGTAATTAGCTGACCGGTAAAGTCCTTGTAAAAGGCAGAGTGCCGGGAGATTGCGGTTCACGTTTCCGCGTAAAAGACTCTTACGAATACGTTAAACTCTTCTCATACTTTTCAATTTCTATCTTTTCACTTTTGCTTTTAAATCGTCCGATAATTAATATATTTGCTTTTTCCGCGTCGCGTCGTTTTGAAATAAATTATCGTTTTCGTTTCCGTAACAGTAACACCGTCGAAAGGCCGATCGCGAACGCGTAGTGCGTGACGAAGTTCTCACCTCTTCTTCGCCTTCCAGATTTCCAGACTACACCAGCAACTTCCAAAGTTATTATCCAAGATCCAAAGTTATTGTCGTATATTGTTTTACACTGAGCTTGGTGAGTTATTTATTTCATTTTCTCCACTACGACGAATCTGGATTTAGTGAGGCAAAACGGGCGATCTTGAAACCGCGTGTCCTGGAAGTTTTCCCCCAAGATCGTTCTGTTCAACATCTTATTAAGGTATCGAAGACATTTTGCAATTTTAACAGTAATTCCGATGGTTATAACGAGAGGCGGCCCATGAAACCGTTGGTTTTGGAAGTTTTTCCCCTTGGGACCGTTTCCTCTCATCGTTATTTAATTGTTCATCGAAATCGCCGCTCGAATCATCTTTAAATTCCGTTCTTCGATTCAATAGTTTTCAATATAACCTATTTTCGCCGATCTTGTTAAAACATATACTTAAATTGCATTTTTTCTATATTTCCAACAGCTCGAATTTTTTGTAACCAATTTAATTACTGTTATGCTTTTCTTTTTTTGAAATTATATTTCTTTTTGTTACACATAAATAGTTTCAGATTCATTTTAGTTTAACACACTTCCTTCCTAACATTCACGCTAACCATCTTTGCATAAATTCGCACGAGGGGCCCGTATGGGACCAGAGCATTGACGAACTCAATTAATAACTTCAGAATCTTATTATAAAATTAAACAATTCTTATTAAATTGTTCCGGTCGTTAACGACCTAACATCGTCGAGCGCGATCGGCACTGGTGGCAGCGATAATATCGTTCTCAACCGCGTATTAATTCCCCATAAAGTAAAAGAAGTAATAATATTAATTAATTTAATTAATTTCTTTTTCTTTTTATATTTTTGTACGTCGCGCGCCGTATCACTCGCTCGCGACGTAACAAATCCAAAAATGTCATAGAACATAAATAGTAGGAAATTTAATATCCTACAAAAAAGATCTCTTCACATTTTGCCATAGCTAGCACCGTTTCCGAGATATTTGCAGATGTACTTCAAGGAAAGGGGTGTCACGCACATATTCCGAGATATTTCTTCTTCTTCTTGTTCTTCTTCTGCACAGCTGCGCTGGAAGTAGCATTTACAGCTCGGAATAGTGAATACAGCTTAGAGTAGAGCAGAGTATCCTCAAAGAAAGGGGCCACAGTATTTCTTCATCCTTATAATGTTGGTGCGGATTTGGAAGTTTTAAATATCTCGATAAATCTCGAAAACTACGCATCTGATCAAGAAATGTCATAGAACACAGATAGTAGCAAATCTAATTTCCGACAAAATAGGTCTCAAACGATTTTGACATAGGTGGCACCGTTTCCGTGATATTTCCGGATATACCTCAAGGAAAGGGGCGTCACGCACATATTCCGAGATATTTCTTCTTCTTCTTGTTCTTCTTCTGCACAGCTGCGCCGGAAGTGGCATTTACAGCTGGGAATAGTGATTACAGCTTAGAATAGTGCAGAGTCACCTCAAAGAAAGGGGCCACGGTGTTTCTTCATCTTTATAATATTGGTACGGCATCGGAACTTTGACATATTTCAATATATCTCGAAAACTACGCGTCTGATCACAAAATATCGTAGAACATAAATAGTAGGAAATTTAATTTTGTACAAAAAAGGCCTGTTACCATTTTGCCATAGCTCGCACTGTTTCCGAGATATTTGCAGATATACCTCGAGGAAATATGCGTCACGCACATATTCCGAGATACTTCTTCTTCTTGTTGTTCTTCTTCTGCACAGCTGGGCTAGACGTGGCATTTACAGCTTGGAATAGTGAATACAGCTTAGAATAGTGCATAGTTACCACAAAGAAAGGGGCCACGGTGTTTCTGCATCTTTATAACGTGTGTACGTGTACGAATTTCGCACTTCAAACTCGTACGAATATCTAGGTCGGTAACATGGATCGATAATCCCGTCTTCACCAAATACGTAAAAGTAATCGCTGCTACGCTGTCTAACCACCGATCCGAGCGCTCGCCAATATTAAAACTCCTAAATTCGAACCGTTACGGCATTAATGCGAAAGCAATTCAGAGAGCGATTATCAAGCGACAGCAACGACCAAGAGCTTTATCTTTACTCGAGTTTAGAGCATTTTTAATTTCAATGCAGTGCCTTGCACCGCGTAGTCTGTGAATCGTGTAATTCCAAATTAAAACACAAGTGTGATATTTGTAGTGATTAATTCACGACTCACTGTGTAAGAATTGTAAGTTATACACAACTAGTGACCGCTAAGCTGTGTCGTTCATCTTCTCCTCGACGCCCACGTCTTTCAAAAGACGGAATCCACGCCTTTTCCGAAAACTCTAATTCTCGCGGAGAACACATTACTTATAATGTGAATATAGTAATAATGATATTGTTATTAAATGTATATTACATATCTAATGCTGATATAGTAATAATGACATTGTTATTAAATGTATATTACATATCCAATGCAGATATAGTAATAATGTTATTGTTATTAAATGTATATTACATATCCAACACAGATATAGTAATAATGTTATTGTTATTAAATGTACATTGATCTGTAGTAAGGAATCAGTATATTCCATTACATCTAATGTAGATATACTAATAATGATATTGTTATAAAATGTCTATTACAAATCTAACGCAGATATGGTAATAGTGATATTGTAACTAAATGTACACTGATCTGTAGGAAGGTACCAGAATATTACATTATATGTAATGTAGATATAGTAATAATAATATTGTTATTAAATGTACATTGATCTGTAGGAAGGTATCTGTATATTACATTATATCTAATGCAGGTATACTAATAATGATATTGTTATTAATTGTACATTGATCTGTAGTAACGAATCAGTATATTCCATTACATCTGATGTAGATATACTAATAATGATATTGTTATTAAATGTACATTGATCTGTAGTAACGAATCAGTATATTACATTATATCTAATGTAGATATACTAATAATGATATTGTTATTAAATGTACATTGATCTGTATGAAGTAATCAGTATATTACATTATTTCTAACGTAGATATAGTAATAATGACATTCTTATCTTTATATATATATTTCTTCCGTGCGCGTGTATGTGACTGAACTCCTCTTAAACATTTTTTGATCAGGTGCGTAGTTTTCGTGATATATCGAGATATTTAAAAGTTCCGAAGCCGTACCAACATTATAAGGATGAAGAAACATGTAACGGGGTCGGGCGGTTCAGTGCGCACGGCGTTGCGCACCGCGGTCGGTTTCCCCGTTCCAGGGTTCGCAAGGGAACAGGTCGGTACATAATGAGGCGGTGATATGTTATAAAAATATAAATTTATTCAAAGAATACTGAAGCTACTGGTGGTCTACGTGGATACAGGGCGGCGGTCCTAGCCTCGCCGCGCTGGAAGCTGGGCGGTGAGCTCCGGCCTCGGATACTACAATCAAAACATCGTCTGGTGATTAGACGCGTGGAGCTATATTACTTAAGACTAGAGTATAGGTCTTACGTACTACGGTCGGAACCCGGTCCGTCACAGAAATTACGCGGAACTTATGCCTAACGCTCTTACAAACTACTGCGGTCGCTACCGCCTTACAAGCTAAATGAGTACGGACACACGCTGGTGTACGCGGAGCGCGGTCGCAAGCGGAGCGCGAACGCGAACATTCTAGCGAAGGCGCCGAGGCACTATCGAGTGCCGAGGAAGTCAGGAAGAGGAAAGACCCGATTGAGCCGACGGTATTTTATTCAATCGCGCTGCGGTGTTTCGCGCTGCGGTGGAGTTGTTGCCCGTTTGCCTCACGCGGCTCGTCTTCTCGTACGCCGAGGTAGAACTGAGCAGCGAACGAGACGACGACCAATCCTGGCCAGCCTGGGTAGCGCCGCGAAGCTGGACGGAATCGGCTGCCAAAGGCAGAATACGGTGCCGTGTAGGCTAGCGTTCGGAATCCCCGCGGAAGCACCAGCAGAGATTATGAACGCGCACTAGCTTGGTCACCCCGGGTCAACCGCGGGAGCTACAAGAGCTGCCAGGTCGTAGAGTAGTGCAATGCTACGGCCCGTTGGCCAGAGATCTCTTCGCCAGGAAACCCAGGGCGTCGACAGCTCTGGTGCTCCGGTCTGAACCTCCTAGGAGGTCCCCTCGGGGCAGAAGTCCCGAGGCAACTTATCGATCATCGCATCGATCGGTCATACTTATAGTCTAATCGCACGGGAGTGGGGATGCCGCCGCGGTGGGGGCCCGCGATGCGCGACGCTGATCTGCGGCTGTCGTCGCACCCCCCTCCTCCTCTGGGGAGACCAGGCGTATTCGGCTGGTCGCGCACGGGTGAAGAAAACCAGGATAATCACCTCAGTATAGACGCACCGGACTACGTTGCCCCGATGGTCTGTGTTAATGGTCCATCGGCGGCCGTTCCTGGTGAACCGATGACGTCTGACACTCTTGTATAGTCTGACGGTGGTTCCGTCCGCCAGGGTGTAGGGAGTGGTGTTCGTAGGATCCTTCGGATCCACGGTTCAGGCGGGGAGCAGCTTCGGTGCTTGTATCGGTGTGGGGGATGGCGGCCGGCAGTAATTTGCTACAGCCGCGTTGACGACCGCTTCTGCCGTCATCCTGGCTGCTTCCCGGAGTGTTGGTGCCGGATTGCCCATGCTCTGCTCGACCGCGTGGGATGCTGCCGCCGCGGCCCTCTTGGCCGGTGATCTTGGTGCCCGGTCTCCTGGTGCCAGCGGTGCCGGCGTCCACCTGACCGGAGTCTGCACCCGACTTGGTCGGGTGGCCTTCCTCTCCGGGGCCCTGCTTGCCTCCCGGGTTCGTGGCGGTTGGTACCCGCACCTGCCTCGTCGTGGAACCGACATTCGTATGAATCTCTTCCACTCCTGTGGTGTTAGGGTCAACGGCTCGTCTTGTGCCCGTTCTCGGAGGGAAAGTCTGCGTATGGCTGCTGCTATTTCTTCTTCTCTCTGCTGTGCAGCCATCTCGAATCTGTGCCGGACGCTGCTGCTGCTGGCCTTTTATAGCCCCCGGGCCGTGTCCGGCAGTGAGGGGGTTGGTGACGTCGCGCCTCTGCGTGCTGGCGTTGCGCGGTGGCGTGCCGCTGTCGCTTGGCTGCGCGTTGGTTCTGCGCATCTTTGTATCTCTCGTACCGGTCACCGGTTTGAGATCTCTCACGTGGACGTGGTCCACGCGTTTTCCTTGGTGATCTCTTAGATCGAAGATCACCGGCGAAACTCTCTTATGGACCTTAAAAGGTCCGGTGTAACGTTTCGAGAGTTTAGCGTTTCTCTCGTTGGCTTTGCTCGACAGGATGTGCGAGCGCTTCCATACGTGCTCGCCGATTTTCGGTTGCCAGTTCCGCCTACGCTGGTTGTAGTGGCGTTGCTGGCGTTGGAACTCTTGCGCGAGTCGTACTCTGGCGAGGTCTTGGGCATCTTGTAGGTTTTTAAGCCGTGCTGGCCATAGTGTTGTCGTCTTCCGCTGGTTTTCCTGCTGGAAGCTTCCTGGCGGTGTCAATTCCCTTCCGGTGTTGAGATACGCCGGTGTCGTGCTGTGTTATACGCAAAAGCGATTTCTGGTAGATGTTCGTCCCACGCTTTTTGCGTTTTTCCTAGGTCCTGGCTAATCATTGTTTTTATAACCCTGTTAGCTCGTTCGACAGGGTTACATTGCGGTGCGTATGGTGGTGTGCGCCGGTGGACGATTCCGCTGTCGGTAAGAGTCTTTTCGAACTCTTTTCCGACGAATTGTCTTCCGTTGTCGGTCGTCACGACACAAGGTGTTCCATGGCGTAGGATGACGAGTTCTTTTAGCGCTTTAGTGACGGCTGGTCCTGTCGCTCGTCGAAGCGGTCGAAGTTCGATCCACTTCGTAAATCTCTCCTGGATGACCAGTAGTGTTGTGTTTCCGGTTTTCGACCTCGGGAGAGGTCCGACAAGGTCTGCTGAGACCACTTCCCACGGCTGTTGTACGTTTGTCGTGCTACAGATCAAGGTGAGAACGCAGCTGGAGCGGATCGACACGGCTATACGCCTGCTCAAGCAAGCTCAAGAGCGGAAGGGGCAGTTTGCCAAGGACGAGCTCGACGATCTCAAGCAGCAAATTGACGAAGCTCAAAAGGCGTTCCACAAAGAGCACGCCCACTTCGAAATTGTGTGGCCTGCGACGCAGCTCGATCATCCGTATTTCGAAGAGAACTACTTCCGCCAAATGCAGCGTGCCAGCTCAGATGTGAGATCGCTCATCGCTCAAGAAAGGACGAGATTGGCGACCCAACGACCAGATCAACCAGCCGAAGCAGGGACCACTCAACCGTGGAATCAGCAATCTCGCCTTCCGGACATCTCACTGCCGAAATTCGCCGGCGATTATATACAATGGCCATCATTTTTCGAGCTCTTCAGTTCAACTGTGCTCAAGAAGGCTCACCCTGACGATGTGGAGCGGTTTTATTACCTGAAAGGATGCCTGGAAGGAGAGCCGCTCCGAAGCGTATCAAATCTCCCGCTCACCGGCCCATCTCTGCACGCTGCGATTGCCCATCTTGCCTCTGTGACAGTGTACCACAACGATCCAAAGTCACTGAGTCAGCTCGTCTCCACCGCCCTCGAAACTAAGCAAGGTGTGCTCAACATAATCGAGCCCAGCTCACTCGGCGAGTGCATGCTGGTGCACCAAATGTACCGCAAGCTCGACCGCTCAACCAAGGAGAGGTGGGAGTCATCACTGGGATCCTCCACGGAGTACCCTAGCTTTGATCGGCTCGTGGAGTTCGTGACCTCACGGGTGCGAACTCTGGAGAGTTTGGCAGCGGATCCTACAAAGCCAGCTCCAGCCAAGCCAGTTCAACCTAAACCTGCCGCTAAACCGTCCACCTCAAGAACGATGACTCAGCCGCTGCCAGGATCATCAAGATCAACCGCTCAAGGGGCCCGAGCAGTAACAGCTGCGACTGCTCAACAAGAAATTACGTACCCCTTCGAAAGACCATCGCCGTTCGAACAGTGTGACTGTTGTGGCGAGCGACACTACATTGTCTCGTGCGAGCACTTTCGAAGGATGGCCCTGAAGGATCGAGCCATCTGTATCGACCTCAACAGGCTCTGCTTCAACTGCCTGGGCCGACACAGCGTGAGGGCGTGCAGGTCGACTCAAAAATGCAAGGAATGCTCAGCACGTCACCACACCATGCTGCATGGCGCCCTGCCAGTGCCGCCTCCACCTGTGTCCGCACAGCAGAGATGCTCCACTCACCAGTCCACGGCCAGTTCATCGAAGACAACCTCATCGTCGTCTCAAACCACTGAATAAGATGCAGGTACAGTCGTCAACAAACCCGCTCATCTAACGCTCCTCGCAACGGCTCAGGCTCTCCTCAAGACCGACTCAACACTCTACAACGTACGTCTGCTCATCGACTCCGGATCAGAACTCTCTTTCATCTCCGAAGAATTAACCAACCAGCCCAACCTTCGGAGACACCGATCATCCATCACAATAATTGGTGTTGGTGGAATAAAATCAACTGAAACTCGCGATGTGGTGGATATCACTCTGCAGTCAACACACTCACAACAAGCCATCTCGATGCAGGCTCACGTGCTCGCAGCCGTATCGACAATCCTGCCATCGTTCTCAATGAGAACTCCGGACAGGCCTCACATAAGAAAATTGAGGTTGGCGGACAATGCTTTCTTGACTCCACGACCAGTCGATGTAATCATTGGAGCAGATTTCTACGGAAGGATCATCAAGCCAAACATCATCACGAGCTACCAACAACACCAATTGCTCAACTTTCCATTTTTGGATGGCTCGTCATTGGCCCAATTAACGAATCACACTCAAATACGAATTATTCACACTTTGCAGTTGCTCAAGACGACCAGAGCAACCTGCAAGAGCTGCTCACCAAATTCTGGGTTCAAGAGGAGTCACCGATGGACATTCCATGCACGCTCACTCCGGAGGAAGAAGAATGCGAATCACATTTCAGTGCGACTCACTCTCGTGATCACACAGGAAGGTACATCGTTCGCATTCCACTCAAGGTACCAGCATCGCTCTTAAGCAATTCACACAAGATTGCTCAAAGATGTCTACAAAGCACTTTGCGACGACTCTCCAAGGATTCAACATACAACCAGCTCTACGTCGAGTTCATGAAAGAATACGAAGAATTAGGACACATGGTAAAGGCTCCAGATCATCAACGAATTTCATCACGAGAGGCTGAGAACGTTGGGCCTGATGGGGAGATGACCTTGGCACATGATGCTTCGGCATCAGGAGGGTTGAGGGTCTCTTCTGACGGTTCAACACCTCAGACCTCTGCTCATCTTCAACCATATTATTTGCCTCACCATGGAGTTCTACGTCTCGACAGTTCAACAACGAAGCTCAGGGCTGTATTCAACGGATCAAAAGCTACGACATCAGGCAAATCAGTCAACGATTTAATGCATACTGGTGCTAATTTGCTCTTAAATGTTACAGATGTTCTAATTTGGCTTCGCCATTATCACCACATTTTTGCCACAGATATCACAAAAATGTATCGCCAGGTAGCAGTTCACAAGGATGATTGGGATCTCCAGCGAATTCTTTGGATCGATGAAGACCGCAATGTCATCCCTTACCAGCTCACAACTGTCACGTATGGCACAAAGGCGGCTCCCTTCGTGGCGACGCGAGCACTCATGCAACTTGTTCACGATGAGGGTCATCGATTCCCTCTGGCAACGCCTTCGCTCACGCATGGCAGATATGTGGACGATATCTTTGGAGGAGCAGACTCAATCTCGGAACTTGTGGAGGTCGCTCAACAGCTGATTGCATTGTGCAACGCGGGCGGATTCCCACTCGCAAAATGACATGCGACTCACCCCGAATTACTGAGGGCTGTTTCGTCATCCACACAATCGTCAGCTCCCATATCATTTGACGACTGTGCTGCCAAATTACTCGGAATTCAATGGATGCCTCAGACTGACGTATTCTGCTTTTCATCAACCTCGACTAATCAACCAAGTAAGTGCTCAAAACGCCTCGTATTTTCCGAAGTGGCTCGGATATTTGATCCATTAGGTTTCGTCTCACCGGTAATAGTACGAGCAAAAATGCTATTACAAGAGCTCTGGCTACACAAGATCAATTGGGACGACCCATTACCGTCTCAAATTGTTTCACGATGGTTCACCATCAGAGAAAATCTCAACAGCTTGGCCAAGCTATCGATCCCAAGATGGTTCAACACATGGAACAATTCATCTGTAGAAATTCATGGATTCTCTGATGCTTCTCAACTTGCCACGGCAGCAGTGATTTATATCACTGTTAGCTCTCCGTCCAACAACTCAACGACGTCACTTGTCTGTTCTAAGACAAAGGTTGCACCTCTGAAGAGGCTCACAATACCAAGATTGGAGTTGTCTGCAGCACTCCTGTTGGCAAAACTCACAAAATATGTTCAATCAGCGCTCAAGGTAAAGATCAATGCAACGCACCTGTGGACGGATTCTCAAGTTTCGCTCATATGGATCAAATCGCAAGCATCACGTTGGAAGGATTATGTTGGAAACAGAGTCATTCAGATCCAAGAACTCACTCCAAATGCGCATTGGAGGCATGTTCCAGGTACGTCTAATCCAGCCGACTGTGCTTCACGAGGCATTTCGACAGATCAACTCCAACGATTCGAGCTTTGGTGGAAAGGTCCTCCATGGATGGCTAGAAATCAAGATCATTGGCCAGAGCAAAAGGAATTCTCAACTTTAACCAGCGAGTTCGAAGTGAGACCCAATGTCTCACTCTTTGCCTCAGCTCAAAAGCTAAGTTATCATTGGGATCTCATTTATAAATATTCATCTTTTATTAAGCTGTATAGACTGACTGCACTTTGTTTCAGGTTTGGCTCACGGCTTAAGAGAAAGCTCGAAACTCCTCCTGTGATCATCATACCATCCTGCGACATGGAGAAGGTGCAGCTCTTCTGGATTCACGCGACTCAACACTTGTATTTCACCAGTGAAATCAAGACCCTCAACTCAGGCTCAACCCTGCCTGAAACTCACCCCTTCAGTCGCCTCACCGCCTTCATCGATTCACAGGGAACAATACGGGTAGGAGGAAGACACAAACACAGCGCTCAGCAGGGATGAAAAACATCCAGCGATCCTCCCACGGGACGCTCACCTGTCGAAGATCATCATTGAAGATGCTCACAAGCGAACATTTCACGGAGGAACGCAACTCACGCTCGCATATATTCGACAACGGTACTGGATCATCGGTGGCAGAGCTCCTGTCAAATCTCACATCTTGAGATGCGTCGTGTGTGCTCGTCAGAGGGGGATTCGTGCTCGTCAGATGATGGGTCAACTACCTCTCTCTCGAGTCACACCATCACGACCATTCGCTCACACCGGGGTCGATTATGCAGGACCGTTCACAATGAAAAATTCAAAGGGAAGAGGCTCGAAAACGATCAAAGGATGGATCTGCGTGTTCGTATATTTCTCCTCATCGGCAGTTCACCTCGAGGTTGTCAGTGATTACTCAACAGAAGGATTTCTGGCAGCCTACAGAAGATTTTCATCGAGACGAGGGATCGCTCACAAATTGTACTCTGACTGTGGTACAAATTTTATTGGAGCACAGGCAGAGCTCAAACGCCTGTTCGCGTCAAGTTCACAGGAGCACCGACAGATCGCATCGATTCTGTCAGCTGACAGCACTCAATGGATGTTCAACCCACCAGCTGCTCCTCACATTGGAGGAAAATGGGAAGCTGTGGTGAAATCGATCAAGTACCATCTCAGGAGAACCATTGGTGAGCTCTTACTAACATTTGAAGAGTTTTCCACTCTCCTCACACAGATCGAAGCGGTACTCAACTCACGACCATTGGAGCCGCTCAGTGACGATCCCGACGACATCTCTGCGCTCACCCCAGGACATTTTCTCATCGGCTCAGCACTCAACACGATACCAGAACCATCACTGCTCGAAGTTTCACCAGGTCGGCTGTTAAAATGGCAGCTGATTCAGCAAAGGGTTCAGCATTTCTGGTCTCAGTGGTCTCGATACTACCTACAGAGACTTCAGTCAATCTCTAAGTGGCACCATCCATCGAACGATATCAAGACAGGCTCGTTGGTGCTGCTCATGAACGAGCATCTTCCACCTAGCAAATGGCCACTCGCAAGAGTGATCGACGTTCACCCCGGCAAGGATGGTCTCACCAGGGTTGCAGCTGTGAAGACTGCAACCACAACTCTTATCCGACCGATCACGAAGCTTGTCATCCTGCCTGTTCACCATCAAGCTGAGCTCACCCTTGCAGAATCATCATCAACGAGTTGCTGATGGCGGACGGAAATGTTTGAGAATCCGCTCAGCCATGATGGCGCTCACGGTCGATCGGTTTATCGACCGAGAGTCGCCCGTCTAGGTAACGCGTGAGCAAGGGTCTTCTCGAAAACTCTCGCGTCAAGCCGCCATTGAAGATCAAGAATCGATCAACGTGCACGTGCTCACAGTTCAAGTGAAAGTTCAAGTACGACTCAGCAATCGCAGACGATCAAGAAGGCTCAACAAGACCCACGGAATCCGCAGCAACTCATCGTGCGACCGGATTGCAACAGGTACAGCTCAATTACAACGAGTTTACAATTCAGGCGAGCCGGCAACCACGTGTCGACGACGCACATGTTCACGGGACAAATCACAGCAGCGGGCTGAATTTATATAATTAACAGCGCTCTCAGTTCATTGTCAACGCTCAGAAATCAGTATGTTCAAAGCTAATTGTTCATTGTAAATTCATTCCACAACAATTCATCGCCTTGTGTTCAGTTGTTCAAATCAGAGAATCAAGTTAACTCTGTATGATTGTGTTTAAAGAATCTCGTTCATCATTGTCAGATCGCTGCTCAATTCTAAACTAATCAGACGATTCACGTGCTCAAATTTATAGTGTGACTTCAAATAAATCAATTTGCAAAGCCATCCTGCAAGAGTCATTCTTTCCGGCGCAATCCATCCGGGATTTCCACCAATCCCGAACACTGTAGAGGTTTCCCTTCTCGATCCTGTATTCCGGGTTGTCGTCAGGGTGCTCTTCAACCTCCTGGTACTTTTTGTTGTACCAATTGCGTTGCGTTGGTGGTTGCACGCCGCAAACCGGTTGTGGCCGCCGTGAAAGCGCATCGGCGACTGTGTTTTCTGGACCTCGTCGGTAGCGGATTTCGAAGTCCCATTGGCCGAGTTCCAACGCCCAGCAAGCGAGTCGACCTGACGGGCTGTCAATTTTCTCCAGCCATTTGAGAGATTGGTGGTCGGTGACCACGATGAAATAGTATCCCTCTAGGTAATGGCGCATCTTCCAGATGCCCCATTTTACTGCCAGGCACTCGAGTTCGGTGGCCGAGTAATTTTTCTCGGCATTGTTCAGTGTCCGGCTGGCGTAGGCGATGACCCGTTCGCCCTGGTCGTCTTCTTGCGTGAGCACGGCTCCCAGGCCTTCCGTGCTCGCGTCTGTCTGGAGTACGAACGTTTTGTTCCAGTCCGGCATTGCCAGGACTGGTGAGTCGACGAGTCGTTTCTTTAGCTCGTCGAATGCTCGCTGTTGTTTCTCGCCCCATGACCAACGCACGTCTTTGCGGAGGAGGGACGTCAGCGAGGCCGCCTCTTTTGAGACTTCCGGTACAAAACGTCTGTACCAGGATAGGAGGCGTAGAAATCTCCTCAGGTCTTTGATATTTGCTGGCGGCAGTAGTTCAGCAACGGCGGATACTTTTTCTGGGTCGGTTCGCAGGCCTTCGTTGTCCACGATGTGTCCAAGATATTTTCGACTGTTTCGGGCAATGTGGCACTTTTCCCAATTCGGGCGTAGTTTCGCCGCCCGAAGTCGCCGGAAAACCTCGGTCAGGAACCGTAGGTGTTCCTCGAACGTGGAAGTGACTACGACGATGTCGTCTAAGTAAGCGAAGGCGTGCGGCGCCAGTTCTGGTGGAATTACTCGGTCCAGGAGTCTCTGGAACGTTGACGGTGCCGAGTGAAGTCCGAATGGCATGACGACGAATTGCATCAGTCGTCGCCCTGGTACGGTGAATGCGGTTAGCGGCCGGCTTTCTGGTGACATCGGAACTTGCCAATAACCGTTTCTCAGGTCGATCGTGGAGAGGTATCTTGCTCCACGTAATTTATCCAGTGTCGCGTTGACGTGCGGCAGTGGATACGCGTCTTTACGCGTGACCTGGTTCAGTTTCCGGAAGTCCACGCAGAAACGATATTTCCCGTCTTTTTTCTTCACCATGACGATGGATGAACTCCATGGGCTGCTGGATGGTTGAATTACTCCGTCTTCAAGCATCTTTTCGATTTCCTCGTCGATCAGTTTCTGCATGGCCGGGTTGCGTGGTCGGTACCGCTGCTTTATCGGTGTTGTTTCCTCGAGCCGGATCTCGTGCTCGATTAACGGGGTGAGCCACCGTATCCCCTCGAACGCTCTTTTTTCGGGCCCCAGGAATTGGTCTAGCTGCTCCTGGTCGGCTGGAGTGAGCTGTGCTAGGTCAATTGGCGCTTTTACCGTGCACTGGACAGGTAGACTTGTCGGCTGGTTCTGATGGTCTGTCCTGTCCACGCGTTGTTCTCCTAGCCATACTTGCAGGCCCATCCTGCGTAATAGGTCCATGCCGATTAGCATAGGATAGGCTAAATTTGGCATAACGTAAAATTCATGTTTTCTATGCATGCCATTGTAAAGTCCCTGCCCCCTATAGCTGGCATAGATTTTCATCTCCTGACCATTGGCTAAAGAGGAGGATAACTGGTGGTCTTCTTTTTCCCATCCGGCCTGTTTGCAAGCCTCGGCCGTCTCGTCGCTAATGTACGACGCGGCGGCCCCTGTGTCGAGTAAAGCTTCTACGTTACTTTTGCCTACTCGGACGGTGATAATTATCCGGTCGTTTGCAACGGCCGCTGGCCGTTGATCCTCGGTGATCTTGCAGTGGATGGTGTTCTGGTCCTCTTCTGGCTGGCTCTTCTTTCCTTCCGGTTTCTTCTTCTTTATCTTCTTTCGGCGTGTGATGTTATCACGCGGGTCGGGTTCTTCTGGGCTGGTCAGCCGGTTTACTGGGGCCGGGGTCTTCCGGCCCCTCTGTCGTTTCCCTGCCTCGGACATAGGCAGGTTCGCGTCATTTCGCATACTTTGCCGCAGTAGGAGCAGAATCGGACAGCCGAGTTCGGGCATTTGAATCGGTCGTGCCCTGATTGCCCACAACGCCAGCAGTGCGTTTCTCGACTATAATTGGCCGCAATTTTGCTGCCGCGGGGTTGGTTGGAAGGTCCCGCGGCTGGTTCGCTTGATCTTGCAGCGCGTCTCTCTTCGGCCTTTGGTGTGCTGGCTCATTGTGTGGCGATGAGCTCGGCCACATTTTCTGCTCGGGTTATCAGGTAACTGATATCCTTGAGCTCAAATCGGTTGATGTAGAGCTGCAATTCTGGCTTTAGATTAAAGAAGATGACATCGAGGAGATCCTCCTCGGTTTACTCTCCTCTGCGGCGCATTAACGTCGTTATTTCGTTAATGTAGGTCCTTATCGGTTCATCTGGACCTTGTTTGCGGGCGGCGATTTGCTGGTCCAATCGCCTCTTTTCTCCGGCTGGTACGGAGAATTTTCGTAGCTATTCCTGGAGTTCCGGCCACGAACAAACTTTGTTCGCTGTATTCCTGTACCATATTTGGGCTTGCCCTCGTAACAATTGGGTGAAGCCGGTACGCATCTGGTGGTCGGTAAGGCCGTACGCAGCTTGTAGTTCTTCCAACTGCTCCAGGAACGGGTGCGGGTCTCGTCCGTCAAACTGGCAGTTCGATTTTCTCATTAACTCCATCGTTTTTGACCGGTCTTCGTGGTGTCTGGCGGCTGGTTCTGGTGGAGGGGATGGCCCTGCTGGAGACGCCGTCATCTCGGCGTTCGTGTTTTCCCCGCGGTTCGGTGTTGATGTGGCCGCGGTTTGACGGCTTCCGAGGCGTGTGTTCGGAGCCACTCACGGGCCATTTCCGCGTGGAATTCTTCATAGTCTCGGGTACGGTCGAGTTCTTCCTTATATCCCGGCTCATCGTTCGGTTTGTCTGGAAACTCGTCCTGGTGTTCTCGGACGTAGTCTGCCAGACGCGTCCGGAGCCGGACCCATGTTCCCAGGGTTGGCTGCTGTAGTCTGCGTAGCTCGCTGACTATCTGGTCCTTCTTTAGGCGATACACCCAGGCGACGCCTGCCATGTCGGTTTGCTTCCTCGGAATCGATTCGGCCAACTGTTAACAGCCACTGGATCTGGCTGGATTGACTGTTTGCAGTTGCCTTGTCGAATTATTCGGCAAATTCGGGAAGGTAGGCCGTCCGTGGTATATCCCTCTGGTCTGGTCTTTTTCAGCTCGGTCTTCTAGCTGGATTCGTTTTCGGCTGGTGTTCTCGTTGTGGATTCCCGTTCTGGATTCTCGTTGCTTCGCTGTGTGTTCGAATCGATTGCTCGGTAACTTCTGTTCTGATATCCGTTTGCTCAGTCCTTATATACTAAGTCTTAATTCTAGTGGCTCCACCGTCCTGATTCCGAACTGTTCGGGCGCCATGTAACGGGGTCGTACGATTCGGTCCGCACGGCGTTGCGCACCGCGGTCGGTTACCCCGTGCCAGGGTTCGCAAGGGAACAGGTCGGTAAATAATGAGGCGGTGATATGTTATAAAAATATAAATTTTTTCAAAGAATACTGAAGCTACTGGTGGACTACGTGGATACAGGGCGGCGGTCCTAGCCTCGCCGCGCTGGAAGCCGGGCGGTGGTCTCCGGCCTCGGATACTACAATCAAAATATCGTCTGGTGATTAGACGCGTGGAGCTGTATTACTTAAGACTAGAGTACAGGTCATACGTACTACGGTCGGACCCCGGTCCGTCACAGAAATTACGCTGAACTTATGCCTCACGCTCTTACAAACTACTGCGGTCGCTACCGCCTTACAAGTTAAATGAGTACGGACACACGCTGGTGTACGCGGATCGCGGGCGCAAGCGGAGCGCGAACGCGAACAATCTAGCGAAGGCGCCGAGGCACTATCGAGTGCCGAGGAAGTCAGGAAGAGGAAAGACCCGATTGGGCCGACGGTATTTTATTCAATCGCGCTGCGGTGTTTCGCGCTGCGGTGTTTCGCGCTGCGGTGGAGTTGTTGCCCGTTTGCCTCACGCGGCTCGTCTTCTCGTATGCCGAGGTAGAACCGAGCACCGAACGAGACGACGACCAATCCTGGCGAGCCTGGGTAGCGCCGCGAAGCTGGACGGAATCGGCTGCCAAAGGCAGAATACGGTGCCGTGTAGGCTACCGTTCGGAATCCCCGCGGAAGCACCAGCAGAGATTATGAACGCGCACTAGCTTGGTCACCCCGGGTCAACCACGGGTCTGACGAGGTTAGGCGCCTACGGCCGCTGGACCTACAGGAGCTGCCAGGTCGTAGCGTAGTGCAATGCTACGGCCCGTTGGCCAGAGATCTCTTCGCCAGGAAACACATGGCGTCGAGAGCTCTGGTGCTCTGGTGCTCCGGTCTGGAGCTCCTAGGAGGTCCCCTCGGGGCCGAAGCCCCGAGGCAACTCATCGATCATCGCATCGATCGGTCCTACTTATAGTCTAATCGCACGGGAGTGGGGATGCCGCCGCGGTGGGGGCCCGCGATGCGCAACGCCGATCTGCGGCTGTCGTCGCAAACACTGTGGCCCCTTTCTTTGAGGAAACTCTGCACTATTCTAAGCAGTAATTCTTAGTTTCTACTAAGTTAACTCTTCAATAATTCTGCACTTCCAGCGCAGCTGTGCAGAAGAAGAACAAGAAGATGATGAAATATCTCGGAATATGGGCGTGACGCCCCTTTCCGTGTAGGTAAATCTGCAAATATCTCGGAAACGATGCGACGTTATGGCAAAATGTTAAGAGACCTTTTTTGTAGGAAATTAAATTTCCTACTATTTACGTTCTATGACATTTTTTGATCAGATGCGTAGTTTTCCAGATATATCCAGATATTTAAAAGTTCCGAAGCCGTACCAACATTATAAGGAAGAAGAAACACTGTGGCCCCTTTCTTTCAGGTAACTCTGCACTGTTCTAAGCTGTATTCACTATTCGGTGCTGCAAATGCCACTTCCAGCGCAGCTGTGCGGAAGAAGAACAGGAAGATTTTTATGTAACATTTTGCCATAGTTTGCACCGGTTCGTAGATATTTGCAGATTTACCTCAAGGAATGGGGCTCCACGCACATATTCCGAGATATTTCTACTTCTTCTCGTTCTTCTTCTGCACAGCTGCGCTGGAAGTGGCATTTACTGCTGGGAATAGTGAATACAGCTATGAATAGTGTAGAGTTACCTCAAAAAAAGAGGCCACAGTGTTTCTTCATCCTTATAATGTTGGTGCGGCTTCGGAACTTTTAAATATCTCGATATATCTTGAAAACTACGCATCTGATCAAAAAATGTCATAGAACATAAATAGTAGGAACATTAATTTCCTACAAAAAAGGTCGCTTAACATTTTGCCATATGTCGCACAGTTTCCGAGATATTTGCAGATTCACCTCAAGGAAAGGGGCATCACGCACTAATTCCGAGATATTTCTTCTTCTTCTTGTTCTTCTTCTGCACAGCTCCGCTGGAAGTGGCATTTACAGCTCGGAATAGTGAATACAACTGTTCCGACTATTCGGAGTTACAATAAAATGAGGAAGGACATGAGGTGGAATTGGCGTCACCGGTAAATAAATAAAACAACTGATATATAATTAAAACAAAAAAATAACTTTAATAATTCAAAACCCTAACTGACTCTACTCTACGGGTACCGGCTGTAAAAAACCCCAGTCAAAAGTGGGGAAAAAGCCTGGTCCCAGCAAACAAATTATACTAAAAGAATATATACATCAAAGGATACAACAAAATCTAATAATCTAAAACGTGAAATAAAACTAGAAATTAAAACTAGCATGCACTTGCATAATCATTCAAGCCGTACTATAACTTCGCACAATCGAGAGCTCTCTTACCAATCGTATCGGATGGTGTCTCGCCGACGTCGCAACAAATCGTCGTGGTCCTTACCAAAAAACTACAAACCCTGATCACAGGTAACGTCCCGGCAAAGAGGACAAAGTGGCCGTAAAAAACGCACCACTAACTGCACGGCTAGCCAGGTGGGCAGAATCAACCGATCGCAGAACTGTGCGCACAGTTAGCCGTCTGAACCACCCACAAGATCGCCCGGCCGTGCAGATAAAATGACAGCACCTAGTTGCTTCAACAAGAGGACCCACGCCCGACAGCCACAGCGCACGTCAACGAACACCACCAGTCCAAGATCCAAAACACAATTCACTCTTTAAAAGATTTGGGAAAACTCAGAAAAACTCTGGGAAAACACCCGCACAAATTGACCGATCACGGTTCAATGCGCGGGCCCGATCCCGGGCCATACCCCGCCACCACCACCGACACGCCACCCGCGCCTGCGCAGGGTTGCGTGACATCGTCCAACCGCAGACCCTCGCACAGCGCCAAATTTAAAAACAACCGCTCGAGCAAGTATGCAATCGCGCGACGCGAACATTCCGCCCGCCTTCGTCCACCGGACGAACCTTTAACTCGCGCTCAAATTATTGCATTATCCGCCGCAGGCTTGGATGGACTCCGCTCTAACCATAACGGGCATAATCGCGCAACATGCCGCTTTAAACAAGAAGTAGCCGTTCGTACCGTGACTACTCTCACTAAACCATCCGGTCCAAGGTGGACTTCAGTAACGCGCCCGAGAGGCCATTTCGAAGGAGGATACCGGTCGTCTCGCACGAGAACCAGTTGACCGACCGCGAAATTTTCCGTTGGTCCTCGCCATTTTGAACGCTCTTGCAGATGCTGCAGGTATTCCTCCGACCATTTCTTCCAAAAATTGTTTCTAATCGATTGAAGCAATTGAAACCGTTCAAGACGATTCTCTGACACGTCGGGGGGTGATTCGTCTGGAACTAACCCTGAAGCTACACCGAGAAAATGCGCAGGTGTCAAAGCCTGCAGATCTTCAATATCCGCGTTCAAAGGGCAAAGAGGCCGCGAATTGAGGCACGCCTCAATTTCTACTAAAACAGTTGAAAACTCCTCAAAGGTTAAAGGTCGATCACCAATCGCCCGTTTCAAGTGATGTTTAACCGATTTTACCCCCGCTTCCCATAAACCTCCGTAGTGGGGAGAATTCGGAGGGATGAACGTCCAAGTCGTTCCGTCATTCGCGAGAGTGGCGGCTACACTCTTATAAAAATCCGAAGCCGCTATAAACATGGCCCGCAACTCTTTATCCGCGGCTTGGAACGTGGTAGCATTATCACTATAAAGGTTCCGGCAGACCCCTCGACGTCCTGCGAAACGCCGATACGCGGCAAGAAACATCCGAGTCGTGAGATCGCTCACTGCTTCAAGGTGGATTGCTCGTGTCGTGAAACAAACAAAAAGTGCAATATAACCCTTATAACATTTATAACCCCGACCCTTAGCAGTGCGAACCTGGAAAGGTCCAGCATAATCTAAACCGGCGGAAGAAAACGGTCGAGCTGGTGTAATCCGCGTGGCAGGCAGATTGCCCATCATTTGCCAGGCCAAACGTGGCTTGACGCGTTGACAAGTGACACATTGTCGAATCTCCGTTTTGACCAGACGGGTCCTACCGAGAATCCATGCATATTGTAAAACCGTATTCATCGTGAGCGTAGGTCCACCATGAAGACAGGAACGATGCGCGTGCCGAACAAACAAACGACTAAGTGGAGAACGACGCGGTAAAATAGGTGGATGCTTGCGATCGTGAGACAAACTCGAATTTGCTAGACGACCCCCAACGCGCAGAACACCGTCCATCTTGTCCACAAACGGATTTAAACTAAGCAAAGGGTTACGCTTCGGTAAACTTTTTCCCATCTGTAACAATTTAATTTCTGAATCAAAAGCATGCGCCTGTGCCAACTTAACTATTGCAATTCGTGCTGCAGACAATTCTGATGTGGTCAAAAAATCAGGTAATTTAGAAAGATTGTCCTTGCGCCTTCGCAAACTAACCAATGGACGTAAACAAAAAGCCACAACACGAGTTAACCGAGTCAACGTAGAAAATTTACACAAAATCTCCGGATCACTCGGAGTCGCTTCAACATGCAAGACCTGCGGAGCTAGCGGCGCTTTCGGCCAGTGCTCCTCGGGCATCGCAAGCCAATCAGGCCCATGCCACCACAGGTTTGCATGTATCAAGTCTGCAGGCTTACTACCACGTGAAGCCAAATCTGCGGGATTCTCATTCGTGGGCACATGCGCCCATATAGCACTCGGCAACTCGGTCTGGATGAACGATACACGGTTCGCCACAAAAGTTTTCCAATGGCATGGGTGTTTGCGAAGCCAAGTCAAAACAATTTGACTGTCAGACCAAGTAAAAACAGGCAAATTCTGTAAAAAATCTAGTTTACGAACATGGCAAAGAAGCTTGACAAGTAATACGGCCCCACACAACTCTAAATTAGGAATGCTCACTGTTTTCACAGGAGCAACTTTACTTTTCGCGGATAGCAGAGAAACTCGAAACCGACCATTTCCCTCATGAATTCTAATATAAATTGCTGCAGCATAAGCACGGGATGAGGCGTCTGAGAACCCATGAATCTGCAAACCCGAGTCGCAAGAGGCTCCCAACCATCGACTAATTGGCAAGGCAGGCAAAATTGAAAGAGAGCTACAATAATCACGCCATCTATCCTGCACATCTAGTGGTAGAACAGAGTCCCATCCAATCTTTAGAATCCAAAGATCCTGCATCAAAATCTTGGCGGCTATCGTAATCGGAGCCAACCACCCCAGCGGATCAAACAAGCGCGCAATATTGGAGAGAACAGATCGCTTGGTCACTGCTCCGGTTAAGCCTTTAAAATCTAACGTAGTGAAACGAAATTCATCCCGATTTGGATTCCACTGAACCCCTAAAGTTTTGACAGACTCATCGATACCTATTGATTTTGAGTCTTCCGTCCCAGATTGCTGTGTATTGCCCGGCAGCAAATCAGCATGATTCGCGGCCCATTTATCTAACTCAACGCCCGCCGATTTTAAAAGGTCAATGAGCTCCCGTCGGGTGCGCACCGCGACGGCGAGCTCGTTCGCGCCCGAAAACGTATCGTCCACATACGTATTGTATATTAAACACTGGGCACCGAGAGGGAAGCGCGATTTTTCATCCTCCGCTAATTGTAGAAGCGTACGAATCGCGAGATAGGGAGCACACGCCGTCCCATAAGTCACGGTTGTCAACCGGTATTCCACCGGCGTCTCCGACGAGCTAGGAGCCCATACTATCCTTTGCAAATCTTGATCAACGCGCGCGACGCAAATTTGCCTAAACATTTTAACAACGTCCGCCGTAAACACAAAACGATACCGTCGCCAATTTAATAAGATCAACGAGAGATCACGCTGAAGAGCAGGTCCCGGCAAAAGTAAATCATTTAAACATTGACCTTCGCGAGTCTTTCGCGACGCATCAAAAACTACTCTAATCTTCCACTTTGACGGCGTCGATTGCACGACCGCATGATGTGGAAGGTACCATGCACGCGAATTAACAAGCTCCGACGCGGGAACACGCTCCATATGTCCTAAACTTTCATAAACGGACATAAATTCGCGGTATGCCGATGCAAGTCTAGAATCGCGATCAAACCGGCGATACATATGCGCAAGAGAGCCGATAGCCATACGTCTGGTTTCCGGACCAACCGCTGGCGGCTCAGATTTTAACGGAAGACGTACAATAAACCGACCGTCTGCATTACGACCGTGTGACTCTCGAAACAATCTTTCGCACGCTTCGTCTAATGGTTTCAGCGACGTGGCCGCTGGTAAATCTTCGAGGTTCCAAAACCGCTGTAGCGACTCGTCTAGGTCATGCTCCGCGGTACAATGCAACATGTGAAGTGGCGCGGCTAAATGGTGGACCGCCCGCCGTGAACCGTCCGAACGTACAGGGCCGGAGACAATCCAACCAAGGACCGTCTCCTGCGCAATCAGGGACGAGGGAGGAAAACTACGCAGTCCCGAACGCAACAATTGTCCATAAATGTCTGCACCAAAAATAACGTCGACCGATCCCGGAATATAAAATTGTGGGTCCGCCAAAGACAACCCCGCGAACGACCCGAGATCCAACTCCATGATGTGTCGAGCCGGAAGCTGCGACGTGAGTTTCGACAGGATCAACGCTTCCGTTTCGAGTTGAAACAACGGGTCAACTAACGAACATATTTTAAAACTCGTAGCCAGACAGGCAGTGCCGGCAGACTTCGCACCGAGACCCATTAACGGAACATCAACGCGACGCTTTCGTAAACCTAGAAGGTTAGCAACTGATTCGGATATAAACGAACCTTGAGATCCCTGATCTAGCAAAGCCCGCACACGGGTCCGCGCCCCGTGTGGCCCTTCCAACGTTAACTGAGCAGTTGCTAACAGCACCGTATACCTACGCGAAAGAACACGTGCAGTGTGCACATTAACACCCGAGGACGTAGAGGGTTTCCCGTCGTTTGAACCCTGTGACTCAACCGAATCTTTTTCCTTTGACTGAGAACCGCTGGCCTGTACCAAATGAATCATACTATGGTGCCTTTCCTTGCATTGCGTGCAACGAAAAGACGAACGACAGTCGGACACCCTATGACGGCCAAAACAATTGTAACAGAGTTGTAACCGGCGTACCTCTCTACGGCGGTCGAAAGGTCTCTTGGCCTGGAATTTATAGCACTTGGCTAACCAGTGCGCGCCAGTACACAAGGGACACTTCGGTTTCCCATCAACTGAAGGTTGAGACGAAACAGCATGGAATACCCGTCGCGATCCCAGTACAGTCTTAGGTATAGCTGAAGGCCCTTTTTCCGGTTTAATACTATTTGAAGCGACCATACTGAGCGCCTGAACGCGTTTTTCTAAAAACTCGGATAAATCCGCGAATTTCGGAAATCGATCTAAAAGGTTTACATCCCCCAATTCCGCGACGCTATCTAAAACCATACGACGATCCCTAACACTTAATTCCGTCTCCCACGCTTTTTGAGAATCGGAGTCCAGACGAGCCGCTAGGATATAAACAAACCAAATATCCCAATGCCCTACTGGCATTTGCAAATTTGTTAACGCCCGTACTATACGCTGAGCTTCGTCAGCAAATGAACGCAACTCTGTTGCGGATTCTTTCTTCAAATATGGCATATCCAAAAGTGCCCTTAAATGTTTGTATACAATCAAACGCGGATTGTGAAAACGCGCTTTCAAAGCTTGCCACGTCGCCGAATAATTCGCGTTCGTAGTCGTCACATCTTTAACGAGATCCGCAGCCGCCCCCTTTAAACAAGTTTTTAAATATTGCAACCTGCTTGCATCAGCCAAGCCGGGTGCATTGTGTACTAAGCTAGTAAACAAATCACAGAAATTTTCCCAGTCCTCGTATTGACCGGAAAACGTAGGCAAATCTAATTTGGGAAGTTTAGCCGCGCGGTGCTCGAGTGTTAAAGAAGAGCTAGCGTTCGGTGGCCCGGTCGGCAAGGTAGGCTGCTCTGCAGCCTCCAATTCCGCTTGTACAGTCAACAAAAAATCAAGCGTATCTTCGTATGTCGATTGCAAGCGGCCAATCACATTATCCGTAAGATACGCGTCGCCCTCCGCCTCATCACGAATTGAAATATCAGCATGCGCGCTACGCACATCCTTCCAGATTTCCTGTAGGGACTCGATTCGCGAAGCTATAATATTTCGATTAAAAGTGCTGCGATCTTTGTCTCTTAATCGAGAGCTCGACAACTCGATTTCTGCTAATCGCGTGTACTGCACCGTAATGAGCCTTTTCAAAGCGGTAGGCGCCATATTAATCAAAAATCTCGAAATTACTTAATTAATCTAAACCGCGAATCAAAACTAATAAAATAAGCTAATAACAAAATTAAATTCAATAAACCAATTACCAAACAAGAATAAAGAAAATATAACAATATATTTGTATCGCTCTACTATAATTAAACAAACAATAAATCACTATAGTCCTGACGTTATTCTCAAACAAAAAATAAAAATTTCCCACGTCTCTGCAGTCGAAACGGACCGCAAAGTTCGAAGAAACGTGACGCCGAGGGCCCACTTGAACTCGTGGCGACGCGACCAAAAGTCTATGTTTACGTTACTCGCCCCTACAGGAAAGAACGCGCGAACAAAGAATCGCCCATGCAACGGGATAACGCTGTCTCTTAACAGTCAGCCTAAAAAGTCAATCTCTAGTTTTATTTACTGTATTTGATCTCAAAACTGGCAAATCAGCTAACTTCGGTTCTGCACAATCACCTCATTCCTCACCCGGAGCACCAAAAATTATGTTCCGACTATTCGGAGTTACAATAAAATGAGGAAGGACATGAGGTGGAATTGGCGTCACCGGTAAATAAATAAAACAACTGATATATAATTAAAACAAAAAAATAACTTTAATAATTCAAAACCCTAACTGACTCTACTCTACGGGTACCGGCTGTAAAAAACCCCAGTCAAAAGTGGGGAAAAAGCCTGGTCCCAGCAAACAAATTATACTAAAAGAATATATACATCAAAGGATACAACAAAATCTAATAATCTAAAACGTGAAATAAAACTAGAAATTAAAACTAGCATGCACTTGCATAATCATTCAAGCCGTACTATAACTTCGCACAATCGAGAGCTCTCTTACCAATCGTATCGGATGGTGTCTCGCCGACGTCGCAACAAATCGTCGTGGTCCTTACCAAAAAACTACAAACCCTGATCACAGGTAACGTCCCGGCAAAGAGGACAAAGTGGCCGTAAAAAACGCACCACTAACTGCACGGCTAGCCAGGTGGGCAGAATCAACCGATCGCAGAACTGTGCGCACAGTTAGCCGTCTGAACCACCCACAAGATCGCCCGGCCGTGCAGATAAAATGACAGCACCTAGTTGCTTCAACAAGAGGACCCACGCCCGACAGCCACAGCGCACGTCAACGAACACCACCAGTCCAAGATCCAAAACACAATTCACTCTTTAAAAGATTTGGGAAAACTCAGAAAAACTCTGGGAAAACACCCGCACAAATTGACCGATCACGGTTCAATGCGCGGGCCCGATCCCGGGCCATACCCCGCCACCACCACCGACACGCCACCCGCGCCTGCGCAGGGTTGCGTGACATCGTCCAACCGCAGACCCTCGCACAGCGCCAAATTTAAAAACAACCGCTCGAGCAAGTATGCAATCGCGCGACGCGAACAACAACTTAGAATAGTGCAGAGTTACCTCAAAGAAAGGGGCCACAGTGTTTCTTCTTCCTTACCTAATCGGTAAGACGTTCGTTTTGAACGGCTGTTTATTGTCGTTTAGAGCGACGACGCTGGCCGATTGTGTTGTCTTGCAAGGCCCCAATATGGATCTCTCTTCTTTTCTCTGAATCGATGCATGCTGCCCAGTTGCCTGGTTGTTGGAAAGCCCCTGTACGAGAGTGCATATAAGCCTGTTTATTTACGGCCGGATTTGCGGGCGTGGCGGAAACTTGGATGCTTGCGAGGCGTGCTTTGATTTATCCTTATACATCTTTCGGTGTAAATTTTTATTCCTTTTGCATTTGTATGGACGCAATCGCTTACAATTTACAATTTGCAATTTACAATTTGCAATCTATGTGTTCAAAAGTGTCCGAGATTGTAAGGATGTCTCGAGCTTGCGATTGTGAACGGGTTCGAAATGTAGGATCGGCAGTGAGACGGCAATTGAAAATGAATGCACTTGAGATTGCACAAAACAAACAATGTATATTTACAGGCACAAATACACTATGTACAGTATTCACAATAAATTATGCGTTGCACGAATTTATGATGATCGTAGATCGTGAAGATTCACCCGCGTCGCGGAGAATTTGCGATTGAGATTGCGCTGTATTAAAACCACGTGTTGAACCAACACGTGGTCACCACGAAATTCTACTAATTTCGTGGATTTGCACGAACTAGATTAACCGCGAGTTCGCGTTGGCCGTCGGCACAGAATTCGCGTTGCGATGCTGAGTTCTTTAGAATCGAAATTCGTTACTTGCACTAGAAATTTTTGGAATCAGTACTGCACGTGTTTACCGCAACGATACAAAACCGTAATGGCCGAATCACCGGCTTCGTCGTAGCAAGAGCCGTTGGCTTCTTCCCGGTGACGTCAAGCTCGGTGATTGGTCAGCCTGACCGGCATCCAAGGTGGCTGCCGGTCGCGCTGAAGAGTGCTGCCGCGGTTCGTGTGGCGACGGTTGAAATCAACGCATTTTCGAACACTATGACTTATAACCGTATAATCTATAATTTATAAAGTAGGGGGGATTGAGCCAATAAGGCCTACGGTTATATTTAGTTGGAATATAACTCATTTGCTTTATTTATTATTTTACATTATATTACATTTCATTACATTCCATTACATTATGTCGGCTACGTATGTCGGTTATGTTGGTTACGTATGTTGCGCGTTACACACTTTCTGTAGTTCCCAATTTGTGAATATCCTTAGCTGTTTTACCTGCATTCAGTTTACGTACATTCATTCATTTATTATCCATTCATTCCTTCATTTTGATGTTGATTGATTAAAGCTATACATTGATCTGATTCGATTTTTCTTGATTTATTGATTCATTTCTGCTTCATATTTCATTTCTGCTAGTTGCCTGTTACCATGATTTATTCTAGTGTAACATCCAGCAGGAAGAGGAATAAATAAGAAGAACTTTAATAATTAATATTTATTAAAATATTTATTCATTTTTCGTTTTTTATAATTACAAACATGTAACGGTTCATTTTTGTTTATTTTTTGTACTACGTTGATTTAAATAATTATATTTGTATTTAATAACTATACAGAATCTTATATTTATTAATATTTATGTTTAACAAAAATTTTATATACTTCAGAATATACGTCGATAATTCTACCGCGTCGATAATTCTACCGCGTCGATAATTCTACCGCGTCGATAAAAGATCGACACAGCACGCGAAATAAATAGAGAGAGATAGCAATAGCGAATAGAAAGAGATAGGAACAAGCGCAGAGTAGAAAGAGACGGCAATAGCGCGTAGACAGAGATAGCGATACGCACGGAGTCACGTACGCACCGGTCAAAGTCCGAACACTTCCGGTATCGAAAACACAGGTAGAAAAAACTGCTACGTCAGCAGTTCTCCGGTATAAATACGAGCGTGCCGCGCAAAGACTTTTCACTTCGATTCTGATCGTAGTCCGAGACGGGTCTATGATACGATTTATATAGAATTCAGTAATCTTAGACTCTTTTGTCGGCAAAGTGGCAAAGGTTCCGCGTCAGACTCGGAGCGCTCAACTATCGGTTCGCAGTGGTTCTCCTACGTGTCAGGTTCGCACCCAAGCTTAACGAGCGAGCGAAAGCCGAAGCTCCTTGGATGCGGCCTATCAGTACACTGGCTCTAGAGCGACGATACCGTTTTGCAGAGTTCGCTACCAAGCTTAACGAGCGAGCGAAAGCAGAAGCTCCTTGGATGCGGCCTGTTCATTGACGGCTAAGTTGCCCAGAAACCGAACTGCGGCCGAACGAGCCAACTCCTACAGCGTCGGAACGGATCTTGGCCAATTTCCCGACAATTCATTCAAATCATTTATATTATATTAAATTATATTAAATTATATTAAATTATAAATTCAAGTTTTATAATCGTATCTAGAACCGCGTTCACTAATCAATTTATTTACTCTGTATTTTTATTTTAGGTTGAATTATTTTTGTAATAATCTAATTTTCTTTTATTGTATTCCAATTTAGGCTCAAATACGATTGTTAGTTTCTTTGTATTTTTCAATCCAGGGCGTACTCATTGTACATTACTAATACCATTATTTTCTTTTGTATTTCAAACACAGGGCGCAACATTTGTTAATTAACTACATTAATTCAATTCAATATTTAATTACTTCAATTCAATATTTGAATTCAATATTTAATCACATTATTTAATTACGTTCAATATTCTTTTATATTACTTACCTACTTTCTTTTTTTATTTTTATATTATACACAAGACACCACATTTAATTTCTTGAATAAACACTCACATATTATCATTTTGAGAAAGGAATCTAGCGTTGGATTTTACTCCTTTACCGCGTGCCACCCGAACCTATAATCCCTTCTTATAATTAATACATAATATATATATATCATAAAATACGAGTCGCCTTCTCATAGGGAACCGCTCTCCCTACGCGTCGGTGCAGTAGCGTGCTCGCGAATAATTCCGGGACGTTACACTAGTTTCATTGATTTATTATTTTATTTTACTAACTAATATTATTTGGGCTCACGGGACTTTCCTGATCGCATGCGTTGTTGGCGTTGTTTGACTTTACTGTTTGATTTTGTCTAAGTTAAATGTTTTATTCTATTTATTTATTCGGCCCTTCGTTCTGTGGCGATTCCTGATTCCGTTGATTCTGTTGTTCTGTTGTTCTGTTGTTTTGTATAATCTGTTTTCTGCGGCGCGATATGTAGTAATACAGTGTGCCCTGCAATCTGCGCAATCTGTGCATCTTATTCGGGTTGATTCATTTGATTTCATTTTATTTTTCCTTATTGTTTGAAATTTGTAATTTATATGTAATTTATATTTATTTAATTCCACCCTATTACAAACGTATGATTCATATTTATATATAATAAATAACCGTAGTATTGATTTTACTAACTGATTTATCCTCCATCTTGATCTGTCTGGAAGCTTGATTTGATGTTCGTGTGCTTTATACCTTCGTGAAAGTACTGTATATCAGACTTATCTTTGATGATAAGTTTGATGGTAAGTATGAATTCGTAGGATTGCGCGGCTGCACGATGGATGGTTTTGCAGTCGATAACTGTGTGTACCGGGTAACAGGCGCGCGGTAGGTAATTGCTGCGCGGCAGATAATTGGTCTGTGGAAAACCGTTACGGAACGAGCGGCCGAGTATTATGTGGTGGATGGAATATTTGCGGTTGGTAATATCTCTGGTGCTGCGGTTGGTTACCGACTAGGGATAGCTTTACGGCTTATCTTCGGGCAATATTGCATGCTTTACTTACTACGATGCGTTTTGCTATCGTTATCTTTCGTAGGTACCTTACTTCTGGTTTTCATCGCGGTGATTTATTGAAAGTTGTTGAAGTATTTTCGCTTTTATTTCCGCTTTTCGCTTTTGAACGTTTATATATTCTGTATAATTAGTTGATTAATTTGATGATTTGGTGGTTAATTTGATGGTCGACAATCATTATGGTGTGGACTAGGGAATTCGAACACTAGGTATCTATGTTCTTTATGGTTTATGATCGCGCTATTTATTCTACTTCGCCCGGTTTCCTATCTTAGTTGACGTTGACATGGTCATCGGTCATCTATGATGTGATGTGATACGAAGTGTTAAGTGATAAGTGTCAATTGAACTGAATTAATTAATTAATTGAATTGAATTTATTGAAATTATTGAATTTTGAATTTTCTAATTTAAATTTTGTATTTATTCGTGCGGATGTGATTGCTGTGACAGTGCGCGTACTAATGTGCTACGCTCGGAGGTATTGTATTGTAGTGTAATTGCAGTGTATTTGTTAATGTGGTATCATTAGCTCCGTTTTGTGCAATTTATGCATTCGGTGCATTTATATTACTTACTATTATATATTATATATTATATGCTGTATTATGTTATATTATATTATGTTATATTGTAATATGTTATAATATTGTATTATAGTATTGTTATTGTATTATATTATACCATGATCATATTGTATTATTTTATTTATGTTATTAATGTTATTACATCCAAGCTACGTTCAATCTACGTTCAATTGCGTTCAGCCTGCGTTCAATCTGTGACCATTTTAGGCATTGAATATATTATATGTTATATTATAATATTATTATTTGAGACCTTGGATTGTGTCCACTTATTCAGCTATATTAGTTAGCTATGTTAGGCTATACTTAACCAGTATTCTGTATTAAATTGTATTGTTTTGCATTATTATTATCTAACTTCCTAACTTTCTATTCCATTATATTATTATAATTGAATAAGTAAATGTACAGAGTAATTAACAATGGCATATGGCATATCGAATTGCATTGAATTAAATTACTTGATACAGATTATTAATATGTGTCTGCTTTATTTTACCTGCTGTGATTATAGCTGTGGTTATATCTGTGATGATTATACATGCGATTATATTTGCGGTTATATTTATTTGACTTAGTTTAATGGGTCTTGTATTATGGAATTTAGAAGAGTCTATCTGGATTGGATGGATTAATGAGTTTATATCATATGCGTATATTGCGTGAATAATCCCTTTGCATATTTTAAGGGTGGGTTTGGTTCTGATTCTGGTTTCTTGTTTCTTAGTTCTTAGCTCCTTAGTTCCACTTGTAGTATCATGCATTGTTTCTAAGCTTTCGGGGGTTGTTTGGGCTCCCAGGCATTGTCAATTAATTGTAGACTCTAAGATGTATCATATATCCTTTAGCAATTTTGATATGAATGACGTGTAACGACATTGGTTTATTGGTTTATTGGTTTATTGTTCGCCGTTCACTATTCACTATCCTTATTCTTTTCTTATTTTTATTCTTGGTCACTTGACATGTTTCAGTGACTTCTTCTTCAATTGAGTGTTACGGTTTACGTTCCATGTTCCTATAATATCATTCACTGCTCTTTTGTAGCTCTTCGTACCCCCCCCCTCAGGATAATGTATTGCATACTATGTTTAATTCAATTCTAGTGCAGCTGTGACAGTTGTGAATCTGTGTATTTTGAATACTTACGGTACTTTATGCAATCTTTTGTACATTAATTACCCTTTCTTAATTTCAATTCTGATTCTGATTTTGATTCTGATTTGGAAAGTGTTAGTTCAGTATTGGTTAATACGGCTGGTGCTCAGGGAGGCATACACTGCCGTAGTCCGTCCTGCATGATACAATGTCTTTATGGTTTTCTATACATACATATATGCGTTATGGTTCCTTAAATTCTTTGAATTTCTTGACCGTGGATCTCATATGACTTTCTTATAGAAGTGTCTGGCTTGGTTCAGCACCTATATGCCTTTTCTATTAATTGGTATTAAAGGGGGTTTAATGGAACTGCATCATTTAAACTGACTATGGTATGAGGAGTTTAATTAATTATCCACATCGGTATACTTATTAAATTGATTATATTTGGAGTGTTTTCGTTACATATTATATATACACATATGTTCATAGTAATTTTGATCTATTGTAGTGTAGTTTAGTTTTCTTGTACCTTTATATTATGATTTAGTAGTAATATGGTTGTATGTGGGGTTTATTATTGATTAGTTTTCACCACGCGCTGTATTGCATCGACTTACCTGTATCAGTATTAATATTAATACCATACTTATCGGAGCGGTATTATAATCCAGTAACAATCTAATCTACTCAATTTATAACTATTTGAATTGTTTGATCTGCCTTGTGGTTTATGCCGATTTAGGTCTCATGTGCTCCCCATATTATATCAGATGGGTATTCTCTTCTCCTGTTATCCGTTAATTACCCTCTACCTCCACTTCCATTGGCTGGCGTTAAGGCTTCCTGCAAATAGACTAGGATTATGTTACATTTTACATTTAATACTATGGCTAATTTCTGATGTTAACAGTTCTGTCTCTTCCTATTATTCTCATTATGAGGTATATGTTGCTACTTATCTTTATTGATGATTTGCTCGCAATAATTTCTAATTGTTTTTTATTGCCTTCATTTGATCATTGATTGTACTCCATCATGATCGCTTGCCAACCACGTTGAGGTTGTGGTCGCGTAAATGTTCCTGCAAGTAAATTTATGTAACTTAATAGTTTCAATGAATGGTTTCAATTATTAGTATTACATTACGCTCACCTATTTATTTTCTTCCCAGCTTACTTTCTGGTTATACCCTATATTCTATATTTTATACCGTACCTTATTTACCTTTAGCTCTGATAATAATTAGTAGCATTCTATGTTATGTTATGTTTGCTTCTCTTCTCTCATGGCTGGCTTGCTATTTGCTATCTGTCTGGCGACTTTATTTTACTTTACGGTTCACATCCTTGGTTTATTTCATCTCAAATTTATGGTTTATCTTGAGTATAATTTTATGTGATTATATTGTGCGCTAGTGTTGAATGTTAAATATTCCTCTTCTGCTATTTGGCTGCTCGGCTGTATGTATGTATGTTTGACGTTTTAGGTTTTGGAGGTTTTGTTGGTTATTTGCGTATGTCCAGTTCACATATGCTCGCTTGCCTGCTTGCGAACAATACTACTTATGTTTACTTCACAGTTTCTCACGTTCTCATGTTGCTTACTGTTTCTTTTACTGTTAACTATTCATTAACTGCTCTATTGCATTAGATGCATCAGATGCATATATATATTTATTTCCCGTTGTATTTGTGGTTTGATTTAACCGGTTTTATTATGTTTAGTATGTTTAGTATGCTTATTATGACAGCTGTTATTGAATGTATGGGCTCCTCTAATCTATTCATGGGCTTCATGTGCTTATTAATTCCTATTCATTATTCATTATTTATTTATTAATTCACTCATTCATTTATTCATTTATTTATTCATTTATTCTTTACTCATTATTTATTCATTATTTATCGTTGCATATTTGGGGCATTCGAAGCGCTACTCGAAGCGCTATGCTTGTCATGAGCGTGTGTGTGTGTGTGTAAAGTATGTATGGGACAGGTCATCGAGGATTGCAGCCCACCAAGATGTGGCACAGTCAACCAGGGAAAGGATTCGCCCCGGGCCCTGGCTGTGCTGAAGAGCAAGCCCTGTTAAAACAGGTGAACACATGGCGCAACCACCCGTTGAGCAGGAGCTCCGGTTCCTGGTCGTGGCCGAAGAAAAATGGCCCGTCCTCGTGGAAGGTCAGGTGGGCGTGATGACTGCAAGGATAAGCCACATCATCATTATCAACCAACCATGGTGGACGAAGATGGACACGGCCAACTGTGGAGATACGATGTCCCGATTCCTGGTCAACCAACCATGGTGGACGAAGATGGACACGGTCAGCCGTGGAGATACGATGTCCCGGTTCCTGGCCGCGTCGAAGAGCAAGCTCCTGCCCTGGCAGGTGAACACATGGCGCGACCACCCGGAATGGGCTTACTTCGGTTCCTGGAAGTGGCAGAAGAAAAGTCCTGTGCCTTACCGTACAGGTTGAAAATGTCCTACCGCTGGATCGGAGGTGCAACGGCGTGGATCCGCAGATGCCCCATGTGCCTAGTGCATGGCGCTTTTGCGGGCGGCCCCAATAACGCGAAATGCGTTGAAGTGCCGAAGCGTCGTTGTGGCTATACGCTGGTATTCCTTTATGAATTCTAACGAGTGAAAAGGTGCCGGCAGCCCACGTTAGGGGAGAGGTTTTAGTGGGTAGTACGTCCAGCTTCGGGAGTGCCCACTCTGGGCTGCCCGTCTAGGTCGTCCCTTCAGGGCTGTGGCCTACTCTTTGGCTAACCTCAACCCTTAAGGGTTGGGTTGCCAGGTTGCCCCTTTCTGGAGTTGCCTCTTTGGGTTTGCCCTCACCTCACGGGCGCCAGGCTGCCCCTTCAGGGCGGACATGTGTCCAACACTGCCCGGGTCCCCTCTAGCCGAATAGAGGAAAAGGGGAGCTAACCCACGCGTGCGCAAACGCATTTCCTCTTCCAACTGAACCAAAAAAAAAAAAAAAAAGTTTCATGGGGACCCACGGCCAAGTGTACTGGCTGGGCGGGGAGGTGATACCCCGACGTGGCGCGTCCCCAGGTGGCGGCTAGGGGAATGATCGTCATGCACTTTTCGGAGTGCATGGAGGGTAGGAGTGAAATAAAATAGCTCCCGCGGACCAAACACCAAGGGAAAGAAAACCCATCAAAACCTCCCCTGTGACTAGGGGATAGAATACAGACACGGTAACGCCTACCTGTCGTAGGAGGCGACTAAAAGGGGGGCGCTTGCTGCTGTCGAAGTAGCCTCGCAGGTGACCCGGGGTGATGCCGGTGGGATCTACGGATCCCTTGCCGGTAAGGCCTGGGTCGGGAGGCGACAAGGTGGCTGCAGCGTCATTCAGTTCTCCAGGGGCCAGGCTGCGTGGCGGTCGGGTGCGGGTAGCGAACCCGGAGTGCCCAAGCAATTACACCGTAACCCAGTGGTCACGTCTCGCTGGAACGGGGGGCTTGCCTTCATTGGCCGGCCCGCGAGGATGACAACCGCTATAAAATATCTCTAGCCCCAAGCTGCGGTTCGCGGTGATGAGGGCACCCCTGGAGTCAGCGCCAGGGGTGGCTGATAGGTGCATCAGTCTCTAGCGGCCAACCCCGGGATATCTGGCGACCCCCCGGGTGCACTAGCCTTACCCGGGTAAGGCGGCTCTGCCTGGGTGGACCCACAGACCGACCCACTCGTGGGAACACTATGGATGACTTGAAACTAAAAACGCCAACAACAACAACAAAAACTGGACGGGACGTACCGACAACGACTGCGTCTGTTCAACAGGACGCGAGACGGGAAACGGGCGCGGAGGATATGGCGCAGCCCAGCACTAGCAGGGTAACGGATGCGCGCCGCCTATCCGTCCGATTAACTAGGGCGGATGTGGAGTGGCCTCCCCTGAGGCCGGTACGAGGAGGGGCCGGAGTTTCCCCGGCGGCCTCTGATGCCCCCGCATCCAGAGAGAGTCAGGTGGACTTGGACTCGGACGAGGAACTCTCCTCGGCAGTATCTCTGGAGGCACGGCGCCCGAGCAAGAGGGGTCGCCCGCCGACCACGGGCTAGTACGTGAGGCTCGCGGCGGCTAAGCAGAGAGTCCTGGATGTCCAACGCCGGGAACTTGACCTGCTGGAGGAGAGGAGGGTGCTCGATCCTAACGAGGACCCTGTAGAACCGAGTCGGGGTAGGAGGTCCCTCCCGGAGCCTGAGGACCTGGCGGAGGAAGTCAAGTCCCCACGCGCGACCTTATTGCGCAGTCCTTGGAGTTCTGTCGCGACATCGACAAGGTCGCGGGCGTCTCCAAGGGACTGGAAGCGACATTCGTTCGCAAGCTGAAGATGGCCTCCCGCTACCTTAAGGCCATCCACACGGAAGCGGGAATCAGGCCTGCACCTGCCAGGGCCGATAAAGAGGTGAAGGAGCTTCGCGAACAGCTGAAGCTGCGGGAGGAACAAGTGGCTGTCCAGGAGGCCCAAATCAACATCCTGCAAAATAGCCTGGCAGACATTACGTGCAGGGTCGCTGCCACAGAGGTGCCGGCGCCTGAAGGCCCTGGCCCATCCAAAAGGTCGGCGAGGCCCGGCTCGCCGTTGTCTGGCGAAGAGGCGGGCAGGAAAATGAGGAAGGACGCAGTCGAGCTTCCTACTTACCGTCTTGCCCGAATGAATGTCCCGTGGTGCAAGTCCCAATCCCTGCTGCTGCACCCGGAAAAGAGGAGGGGAAGGTTGGTGGCCTCGAGCCCGACCTGATGAGGGGATTTGCGGCTCTCCTCGAAAAGGGCCCGTCGGGGCTCCGGGCGGAGTTCAAAGCCGCTATTGCAGCCGTCCAGCCCCCGCCTAAGAGAGCGGAGCATGTTAAGGGGGGAGCTGCGGCTGCGGCCATCCCCACTGCATCGAGGAAGGAAGCTGAAAGGCGGGTGCGAAATAGGACCCTGCCTGCAACGGAGCCGTTGCCGGGGCCCCCCTTAACACCCGACCTACCGGCATCATTTGTAGAGGCTAGAATGGCCCGGATTGTCGAAGAACATCGGAGGACGGCGGATGGGACCTGGGTGACGGTGGTCGGCCGCCGCGCTAAAGCTGCAGAGAAGAAGGCGGCAGCAGCCAAGACCCCTCCCTCCCAGACCTCCAAGGTGGTTGCCCAGAAGGGGCAGAAGAGAGGGGCGGCACCGGCGGTTAAGGGGCAAGGGGCCCAACCTGCCAGGCAGAAGGCCCCCCGCCCTCCTCGTTCTGCGGCGGTCACCATCAACCTAGCTGCCGAGGCTAAGGTCTCATACGCCGAGGCCATGCTCATGGCCCGGGAGCGGGTCAAGTTGGAGGAGCTGGGCATCACGGCGTTGATGTCCAGAAGAAGTCGGACCGGTGGCTTGGTCCTCGAGTTACCTGGGGAGGACAGGACGGAGAAAGCTGCCAAGCTGGCTGACCGACTCCGCCAGGTGTTCAGTGGCACCGAGGTGAGGGTTGCCCGCCCCATAAAAATGGACGAGGTTAGGGTCACCGGTGTCGACGACTCGGTCACCCCGGCGGAGGTGGTGGCCGCATTGGCCGCTGCGGGGGGTTGCTCCGCTGAAGAAATTGAAATGGGCGAGATTCGCACCTCCCCCAAAGGATGGGGACTGTCTGGGCGAGATGCCCTCTAGCGGCACTCAAAAAATTATCCGTCTCTGGGAGGGTTCTGGTCGGGTGGTCCTCGGCCAGAATACAGGCGCTGCCACCGCTGCCATTGCAGTGCTATCGCTGCCTGGAAAGAGGGCATGTTAGGCAGCGATGCACTTGCGAAGCTGATAGGTCCGACCGCTGCTATGCGTGCGGAGAGTCGGGCCTCGTGGCCAGCAAGTGTAGCGCCACACCGCGGTGCCCCCTCTGTGCGGACCTGGGGCGGCCCGCGTGGCATCGATTGGGGGCAAAAGGTTGTGCCCCCTCCTCCTCCCAGAGGAAGAAGAAGAGTGCCGATGAAGGGGCAGGAACAGCCCCCAAGCAACAGGCATGAAGGACCAAGCCTGCGGAGTCGAAGAAGGCGGGCAAGAAAAATCCCCCTGCCGAGACGAGATTGTCTCGCATCCCGTCGCCAGTGGCAAAGGGCCCGCAGAAGAAGGACATTCCGCGACCCAGCGAGGGAGGAGGATCTGTACGGGCAGTACCCAGTTTTGGAGACTGCCCTACAGGCAGCCATCAGGGAGTCTAAATCCCGGGCATGGGACGAGCTCCTAGGCTCTCTCTAGAAGGACCCATGGGGGCGCCCATACAAAATGGTGATGGGCAAGCTTAAGCCCTGGGCGCCCCCAGTTTTTGGGACGGGTAGTCGACACAGGAGAGAGGGAACACACCCGCCCCCCGCCAGACCACGAGGAGGTGGATTGGTCCGACGAACTGGGGGTCACGGAGGAGAAGCTGGCCGGGGCGATTAAACGGACAGGGGCCCGAAACACTGCTCCGGGCCCCGATGGCGTCCCCGACCGTGCCTGGGTGAAGGCTCTACGCGTCCTCGGTCCGAGATTGAGACGCCTCTTCAGCGCCTGCATTAAGGATGGAGTCTTCCCAGAACAGTGGAGGACGGGGCGGCTAGTCCTTATCCGGAAGGATGGGCGACCCTCCGACAGTCCCTCGGCCTACCGGCCCATCGTGCTGTTGGACGAGGTGGGGAAGTTGTTTGAGCGGATTCCGGTATCCCGCCTCGTACAGCACATGTCCCAGGAGGGTCCCGACTTGGCCGAGTCGCAATATGGCTTCAGGCGGGGGCGCAGCACTATCGACGCAGTCCAGACGATGCGCTCTCGCTGCGACTCGGCCAGGTCCCGGGACAGGGTGGCGTTAGGCGTTAGTCTAGACATCGTCAACGCCTTCAACACCCTGCCTCACGGGACGATAAGGGGGGCGCTGACACGCCACAAGGCGCCCCCCTACATGAGGAGGATCGTCGGCGACTACCTCCGGGACAGGAAGATTGTGTACTGGGGCCGGGATGGCCAGATGCACGAGACGGACGTGGATTGTGGCGTACCCCAGGGTTCTGCGAAAGGTCCCACACTTTGGGACCTGGGGTACGAACCGGTCTTGCGGGTCGAGCACCCGACCGGTGTGAGCCTCACGTGCTTCGCAGATGATACGCACGTGTTGGCCGTCGGTCGGGGGTGGAAAATGACTAGCCGCCTTGCCGAGATTGGCGTTGCTGCCGTTGCCGCGGGGATCCGGCGGCTGGGGCTTCAGCTAGCTCCCCACAAAACCGAGGCAATGTGGTTTTACTCGCCTCGGCGTGGGGTTGCGCCACCGCCCCAGTCGGTGGTCCATGTGAGTGGAGTCGACGTCCAGGTGGGGAAGGGCCACAGGTACTTGGGCCTCCACCTGGACAGCCACTGGCGCTTCGAGAAGCACTTCGGTCGTCTGGCAAGCAACGCGCTTGCCCGTCTACTGCCCAATATCGGGGGGCCCAACGAGAAGGTTCGCCGTCTCTACGTGGGGATCGTGCGGAGCATGGCCCTCTATGGTGCGCCCATATGGGCGAACGCCCTGATGGATTCCCGGCGCAGCCAGCAACTGCTGCGCCGGGCTGAGAGGAGGATAGCCATCAGGGTAATCAGGGGTTACCGCACGGTCCGCTACGAGGCGGCGATGATGCTGGCAGGGGTTGTCCCCTTCAAGTTCCAGACGGAGGGTGACGCCAAAGTCTTCTGGCGTCTGCGTGCCCTTCGTCTGGACTGGATCCCGCCAGAAGAGATGACCGAAGCTGTTGTTAGGATTAGGCGCCCGGTCCGGCAGGGAGCCCTGGGTCGGTTGCGACACGAGCTCGACGAGAGCGGCGCCACCGCCCAGCGTGTAGCCAGGGCGGTCCTTCCAGTGCTCAAGAAATGGAGGGACCGCGACCACGGAAGGCTCACGTTTAGGACCACACAGGTGCTCACCGGACACGGTTGTTTCGGTGAGTTCCTGCACTGGATCCGGGCGGAGGGGACGGCAGCATGCCATCAATGCGGGGCGGGGCGGGACACCGCGCAACATACCTTGGAGCACTGCCCAGCGTTTGCGCGGGCCCGTCACGCCCTGCGGTGCGAAGTTGGTGGTGATCTCTCGCCGGCGGCACGTGTCAAATAGATGCTCGCCGGCGAGAATCAGTGGAGGGCGGTGACCGATTACTGCGAGACGGTCATCCGTGACGGTGGGCAGTGAAGATGTTACATACCAGGCCCACCGCCCCCAACGGGGTGAAGAGGATGGGGGGAGCACACTCTCCCCCTGAAGAGGAGATCTGTGTGGGGACACCAGTCACCCCCCGGAAGAGGAGCACCGGGGAGGGGCGAACGCCAACACCGATCGCGCGGCCCCGCGGAACTTATGCGGGGCCGCAGGACCGCAGGAGGCCGGGGCTGGGGCCTTGGCCCCTATTGCACGCGGCCCGAGAAGTGCCGTCATCTGGTGTGGCCCCCGATGGCGGCGGAGTTTGGCAGGTAGGGGGAGGGCCAAAGCTGGACCCTCCACCGAGCATGGCGGCGTCAACGCGCCATGGGTGTTTGGGCCTCGGTGTTGTTCGTCAGAGGTCCCGGGGCCCTCCCCAACACACAGCGTAGGCCACCGTGGGGATTTTAGCCGGTAAAAATCCGGCACTACCCTCGGTTCCTCCCCAGGAGGGCTGGGGGCGTCTTTCGAAGATTTCACCCACGTAAAAAAAAAAAAAAAAAGGTTTCAGGGGGAATCCATTGTGGATCTGGGCTGGGCGTCCCCTGTGGCCGGGCGCATGGTGCAAAATTGGAGGGTGGCGGCGAGGGAGACGCTGAGTGATCATCTATACATCACCTTCAGCTACTCCCTCCCTGCCGCCCCCAGGCCGGCGCGTGGCCCGCCACTGCGTCGGTGGGTGCTGAAGAGGCTGGACAAGGACATGCTGATGTCCGCAGCCCTTGCCGGGCCGGTCGCGGACATTGAGGGGGAGGCCAAGTGGTTCCGGGAGGCGATGACCGCAATATGCGACACCGCCATGCCCCGGGCTCGCGCCTGCCCCCCCCCCCCCCCGGAGGGCGGTGTACTGGTGGTCGGGCGACATTGCGGATCTCCGATCCGAGTGTTAGCATGCCCGGCGCCAGTGGCAGCGTGCCCGAAGGGCTCGAGTCCGCGACCCGGCGAGGGAGGATCTGCTGAGGGGCACATACCAGGTCTTCGTGGTAGCCCTGAGGCAGGGCATCAGGGACGCGAAATCCCAGGCGTGGGAGGAGCTCCAGGGCTCTCTGGACGAGGACCAGTGGGTGCGCCCTTACCGGATGGTCATGGGCAAGCCCCGCGCACGGGCTCCCCCGGTCTCGGAGAGCCTGGACTCCCAGCTGCTGACGCGGGTAATAGACACCCTCTTCCCCCGTTCCGGGGGAAAGTCGCACCCGCGCCACCAGCAAGGGCCGGCGGAGCGCGTCGCCTGGTCCGTCGACCTGGGGGTCACAGAGGAGGAGCTGGACGATGCCGTCAGAAGGCTCGGGGCCAAGAACACCGCCCCGGGCTTGGACGGCATCCCCGGCCGCGCCTGGGTTATCGCGTCCGGCGTCCTAGGTCCGAGCCTGTGCCGCCTCTTCAGCGCCGCACAGTGGTAAAATTTCTAATTCTAGGTGGACAAAAATGATATTTCTGAATTAATTCAAAATGGATTTGA
The DNA here is from genome assembly GCF_907164935.1 of Osmia bicornis bicornis. Classification (NCBI taxonomy): domain Eukaryota; kingdom Metazoa; phylum Arthropoda; class Insecta; order Hymenoptera; family Megachilidae; genus Osmia; species Osmia bicornis. The sequence goes on along the minus strand of NC_060223.1, from coordinate 299,722 downwards.
ATGAAATGATGTATTAACATTTATACTGAAATAAATAATTTCAATAATAATATCTCAGTCTTTCCTTTGTTTCACCCATTATTACCATCCAAATGTCTGAAACTGCAGTGTATGCTGTAGGCAAATTTCTCCATGGTAATAAACACGCAACAACACAAACGTGTTATTAATTGAAATGGTTATATAAAGTGAATTTTTTTATTACACGTAGCAAAATGGAAAGTAAGTAAATGTAAAATTAATAAACATTTCCTTTTTTCACCTTAAAACTTATAGAAAGATGTAAATTAAATGAACCGCAATTGCAACCTTTTTTTTTACTCAGTGAAAAGTAATATAAGGTTATATCTCGACTCAAGCATGCTCAAGCTGTAAAACTGTTTTATATTGTTTCTATATGAATTACTTAACAATGCCCAAGAAAAATTAGCTGCTACAATCTGCACCTTACTGAGAAATTATCAATTTCAGGTGCATACGCAATTTCGCGGAAACACTAGTTCGATGTATTGCTGAACGAATCGAAGAAAGAGGCGAAAATTTCACAACTTGTTAATCATGTTTTAAATTATTTTAATATTAATGATGTTCGAGAGAATATGGAAACCGTTATAATGGACCGTATTAGAAAATTAGCTTATATTATGTCCCAAAAATGGACGGAGAGCCACCGCGTGAAAGAAAAATTTATAAAAAAGAATTCGTTGTGGTTGGAAGGTTTCACATACTTTCCTGAATTACAAAAAAGTGAGACAGAACAGCAGCCTTCAACATCTAAAGGTCCTGGTCGCCCTAGAAAAATATTTCATGAAGGAAGTGAAAAAACCAAAAAACGCCGAGTACAATTATTATTAGAAACATATAGTAATGACGAAATTGTGTATGCTGCACAAGTAAGTTTAACATCGGAAGGAAAGCGTGATGCTGCTTTTCTAGTGAAAACAGCAGCATGTAGATCTCCTGAAGGGCGAAGGGTAAAACGAATGAAAAAGAATTTTCAAACTTCACAGGCTAAACCAGAAAAACTTAATAAGGAAGAAGCACTAGCTGCATTTTTAGATGGGAAAATGACGAAACGGGCATATGAGGCGGTACAACAACGTTTAAAAATGCATGGTTTGAATGCGTTTCGTTCGTATCCTTTTGTTCTCGAAGCAAAAAAGGAATGCTATCCGGACGAAATTAAAGTTACGGAAATTTCTGCTGAGGTACCGTTACAATCTATCATTGACCATACCATTAAACGAATTTGTAAGGTACAAGAACCAGTATTACACGACGCAAAAGACAAACTGAGTGATATTGAAATTATATTAAAATGGTGATGTGATGGTACCTCTGGCATGAGTAAGTATAAACAACGGTTCAAAGAATCCAATTGTAACGACCCAGAGTGAGTACGTCACTGCACCGACTTGTAGGGAGAGCGGTTCCCTTAGAAGGCGACTCGTATTCTGTGTTTTAGGGATTACGGGTTCGTGTGGTGTGCGGTTAAGGAGTGAAATCCAAACACTAATGTGCTAGAAACCAAATGAAAATTTGTTTATTCAAGAATAAAAGGTAAGTGAATTGAAATATAATATAAAAGAAAATCGCTAGTATCACAATAAGTGCGGCTAGAAATAGGAATACAGTAAGAAATTATAATTAGTTCGCCCTAGATTGGGAATACAATTAGAAATATGTAATTAGTAATTAATATATATAAGTAGAAATTAATAATTGTAAAAATTGATAGCGCTAACGCGAATGTGGCGTGGTCTTCCTGTACAGTCAATACTCTGTTTGTTTTCAACAATGATTATGGAAACTAAATTTCCAGAGGTTTGTACGAAACTATCGGAGTCGAGTTAACCCTTCCTATAGGTCGCAATCGGTTTCTGGTTATACCAGAGCTGTGTTTTAGACGCAGGCCTTTCAAGGAGCTCCGCTCCTCGCTAGCTCATTACACTTGAAATGTTGGCTTAGCTTAAACACCTGTGCAACACGTTGCGTACCATGGATAGGAGGTCCACCTGACCCGTAGTGCTGTACGCCACCAGTGGAAGAGTAGAAATTAGCTATAGCTCGCGCTCTATCGCTGCCTAAACAGTTCAGCGCAAGCTCTTCTCTACTGATCAGAGTGTTGTCTGTTTCAGACCGAGGTCTGAGAAGATCTGCGAAGAAACTGTGCGGAACGCCTCTATTTATACTCAGATCTTGCTGAGTCGGCACTTTTTTTTCGCATAGAGTTCTTGGGGTAGCTGGGTTTTTCCCATCACGTGGTGGTCCAGCATCCCCACTCTAGAATACTACCCCACCGTATGCTTACTGCGGTTGCGCTGGCGCGTGCGTAGTCAGACGTCGATAATTTATCGGTAAACTGTTTTACCGTCTGACTTATCGACTAAACTTTTATCGATGAATTTAACAGACTCGGTTATCGACGAAAATGAAAATATTTATTACAAAAATTTTATACACTAAATATTAACAATAAAAATTAAATAAAATACTTTGTATGAAATATAAAAATTAGTTACAATAAAGAAATTAAATAAAAAAGATATTGTGTTTGATTATTGGGTCGTTACAACTTTCCCCGCGCGTTTGTCTCTTGTTCTCAAGAGACTATGATTTTGCCTTCTGAGATTGCACAGGGCGCAGCAGCAGTTCTCCTCACCGTTTCTTGGAGAGGATGACAAAATTCCAAAATATCTTATGACTTCCCCGTGTTCTCGTCTTGGGTCATTCCTTTCTGAATTTCCATAAACTTTCCAGTTAAACTCTGGAATGTCTATTAAAATTAACCTCCACTGTGGTGGTGATGGTGGTGGTGGTGTTGGTGGTGGTGTTTCCTCCCTTAGCATTTCTTCTTGCGCTGTTATCTTTGAAATTTTGTATAAAAGAAATAATTAATAAATGAAATAAATCGTTGATGATGTAATTCTACCTCTTTAAATTGCTTTAAAGCTCTTCTTAGCTTTTTTAAACGCTCGCGTCGTCCTGCGCGTCTCACCATTTTCGCTCTCTATGAATTGAATTTAGCAGCGCGTGCGCAGCGTCACTTTCTATATCTCTCTCTCTTTCTTAGTTTCCATCTCTCTCTATCTTTTCTTTTACCAATATGGCTGACTTGCGATTCTGCGCATTAATACTTCGAACGAATTGAAATTGTACATGGTTTGTAGGATTTTGGAATGAAGTATTCTTGTTGAATTTAACAAAAGGATTTATTTAAAAATAGGAACAAATTAAGGAACATTATGGTGGATAAAAGAAAATATAAAACATAAAAAAAAAATACAATAGGAAATGAATATAATTAGGGATGATTAGCTAAAGTATTTAAATAGAATGTCTCCTGGTCCTCTGCAGGTATCAGGTATCCTTCTCTGTATACTTCCAACGTCTCGTGGTCTAGATTATTTATTGCTTGTAAGCAAGTTGTACAAGCTAGAGCTGGTTGCGTTTGCGCGAGCAGTAGCCCGCACCTGATGCAGGTTGTCTGTTGGAGTACTTCGTCCCTCAAAATAAAATGATGGGTTCCTACGTGGACCCAATTTTTTTTGCTCGCGGGACTCAGGGTAATTGCGCAGGTAGCACATATCCGTCCCATCTTGAGATTAAAAACATATTCAAATGCCACTGTTTGTTCCTTTACGCATAAGGTGTCTATTATATTTCCGGATTGTCGTACCATTATACTGTAAATGAGAATTATTGTAAGATATTAAAAGTTTTAAATCTCATTGTCTATGCTTACTCTTTTTCCTTTTATTAATATTTTCTTCCTTTCTCCTCTATTTCTATTCTTTTTATAATTTTATTGAGTAGCGTTAATTGCGTGTGCTTGCTTTCTGGCGTTCTTTTGCAATATGGCGGCGTGTTTAAAATTTTGTTTGTGCGCATGCGCATGTTCCGAAAATTATATAGATTAGCATGTTGATTTTTATTTTTGATCAATGTTGTAGATTGGTCGATAGGCCCTCTTTAGTCGATCCTTGTGAACTATCCTAGTCTTTTTGGGACCTATTTGTAATTCTATGTTATTCTTTTCTATGTTTCTTAATACCTTGTACGGTCCGGTATATTCTTTTTGTAATTTACTTTTTCTTGGTGGATTTAATAACATGACTTCTTCTCCTGTTTCATAATTAATTGGTCGTATCTTTTTATCATAATAGTATTTCTGTCTGTATTTTGATTGTTCTAGATTTAATTTTGCTGTTTGTCTAATTTTGTGTAAATTTTGTAATAGTTTATCTACATAATCTGGATATGTGTCTAATGTGTCAGTTGGTGTAAATTTTGAAGGTAATCTTGCTTTTCTTCCATATACTAGTTCATGAGGTGTGAATTTTGTTCCCTCATGAACGCTAGTGTTATAAGAAAACATTGCTTGTTGTAGCCATTCGTCCCAGTGTTCTTGTTTGGATATATAGTGTTTCAAGTACTCAACTAGAACGTGATGGCTTCTTTCCAGGGACCCGTTTGACTGAGGATGGAAGGATGATGTACGGTACGTCCTCTGATGTAGCTGACACAAGTGGAACCGCGACGGAGTACTTGGTCAAGTTGTCCTGTATGGTGAGGATGTAACTGTATCCTTTTTGTGTCATAGGTAAGGGTCCAAGAATGTCTAGGGACACCTTATCGAATGCGTCTGAAGGAGTGTCTGTGATAACCATAGGCTCCTTATTCTTCATCCTTACTAGCTTGGTTCTTTGGCAGCTAATGCATGATCTAATATAGTCGGTAATTTCTTTTTTCATGTTTTTCCAATAGTACTTGTTCCTGATCCTGAGGTAAGTTTTTCTAATTCCTTTATGTCCTGCAACTGTGCTTTCATGATTTTCTTTAATTATATTTCTTCTTTCATCCTTAGGTGGAGTTTGGATTGTTCCTTTGCAGATGATGATGTTGATGTTTGAATCTGCAAAGATTACTTGAAGAATTGCTTTTAACCCTTGCTTATCTGGCATGCTGCATTCTTGGATTCCTTTTTGAATTAACATGTGACGAAGAGTTTTAATTTTTTGTGGTAATGTTTCTTTATAATCTACTAATACTCCAAAAATTAATTTATTTTTAATTTTATACTTTGTAATGTTGTTTTGGGGTTTAGGAATTTTAATTTTTTCGTTTTCTATGAATTGTCTTGATTGCAAATCTTCTGGTTGTCCTTCCTTGTTAATGAATACTATTGTTGTACTTTTTTTCATCCATAGATGGTCTTCGGTTTCTTCAATTTTGAATGTGACTGGTCTATTGCTAATTATTTTTGGTTTAATCTGTTTAATCGTAGATGGTTGTTTAGGCTTTTCTTTTTTAATTTTGATAGGCGTGATAGGTGCTGATAATGTGTCACTTGAGGTTTCTTTTTCTATCTTTCTTTTTATTATAGGAGATTTTTCTCTAGTTCCTGAGGAAGAATCAATTTTGGGTGGTTCTTTGAAGATGTGTTTAGGTATAATTGCCTCTTCATTGTATTCGTCTATTTCATCTCTAATTACTACAGGTTCTTGAGTTATAGGTCGTTTCTGTGGGATGATGTATTTCTTTTCTTGCGGTGGTTGATGTATTTCCACAGTGACTTGTTGCTCGTGGGGTTTTCTTTTCTTCTTGATCTCTTCAGAGGAGTATATCTTTGGGTTTGGATTCGTTCTCTTTCTTGATCTTAGTGGCTCTTCAGATGTATCAGTTTCGTAATATTGAGACTCGTCTGAACTTGTATAGTTTTCCTTTATTCTTTTTCTTGTTGTTCTTTCTCTTTGAGATGGGCTTCTCTCTCGTGTTTTATCTTTTCGGTATCTTTTTCTTACTTCGACATCTGTGGAGTCATCTCGTGGTCGTGTTAAATGTTTGTGGCTGATTTTCCTCTTCTTAATTTCTCGCGAACTGGATGAAGTTGTTGGCCTTGGTCTTCTTGGATACTGATGTGTTTCTTTTTTCTTTTTAAATTCCCTAGATTCTGATGTTGTTGTTTGTCTAGGGCGAGTGGGATATTGGTGCCACTCCTTTATTTTTTTGTGCTCTTTTGATTCAGACGTGGTAGATTGTCTTGGGCGAGTGGGATATTGATGCCACTCTTTTTTCTTCTTGTGTTTTCCCGATTCCGAGGTGGTCGTTGTCTGTCTGGGGCGAGTGGGGTATTGGTGCCACTCTTTCCTTTTCTTACGCTTCTTCTTTGACCCAGACGTGGATGAATGCAGCCTTTTCGCATTTACTTGCGTCGTGTTTATATCCTCGACAGGATTTCTTGACAGAGCATCAGCGTTTATATTTTGTCTGCCTGGTTTGTATTTAATCTCGTAATCATATTCGCTTAATCTTAATTTCCATCTCATGAGTCTCGATGTAGGATCTGAGAGACTGTTTAGCCATATTAAAGGTTTGTGATCAGTGATTAGATAGAATTTTCTGCCGAAAATATACGGTCTAAAGTGGTTTATTGCGAATATTACAGCAAGTAGTTCTCTTTCTGTTGCGGAATATTGTGTTTCCGGCTTATTCATTACTCTTGATGCATACGCTACTGGCTGATCCTTTCCTATCTCTCCTTGACTTAGGACTGCTCCTACTGCTGTTCCGGATGCGTCAGTGGTAATATTAAATGGTCTCTCAAAGTCAGGATATTGTAGGATTGGCTCTTTGCATAGCACGTTTCTTAGGAATTCGAAAGCTTGCTGTTGTTGGTTGGACCATTCGAATTTTTGCTCCTTCTTCGTCAAGTCAGATAATGGTTTAGCTATTTTAGAGAAGTTTTTAATGAAACGTCTATAATATCCACACAATCCTAGGAACTGTCTGATATTTTTGACAGTCTTCGGAACGGGGAATTTTTGGACTGCTTCAACCTTTGCTGGGTCAGGTTTTACACCGTCTTCTGTAATTATATGACCCAGGTATGCCACTTCTTTCTTTAGAAATTGGCATTTGTCGGGTTGCAAGCATAAGTTTGCTTCTCTAAGCTTTGCCATCATTCTGTTGACCTTTATTTCGTGTTCTCTTAATGAGCTTGCATAAATTACGATGTCATCGATAAACACGAATAGTTCCAGTCCTTGTAGTCCGTCTAGGACGTTGTTCATCAGGCGCTGGAACGTGGCTGCAGCATTTTTTAAACCAAAAGGCATTCTATTGAATTCGAAATGCCCGAACGGTGTTGAAAATGCTGTCTTGTGCTTGTCTTCCGGATGCATAGGTGTTTGATGAAAACTAGATTTTAAGTCAAACACGGAGAAGTATTTTGCACTTCCTACTTGATCCAGGATATCAGTGATGTTTGGTAGTGGATAGGCATCGCTGATCGTTTTTTCATTTAGTTTTCGGAAGTCAATCACTAATCTCCAGCATTTGTTTCCCTTTGAATCTTGCTTTTTTGGTACTATCCATAAAGGTGAGTTAAATGGTGACGAGGAATGCTTGATGATTCCTTTTCCCAGGAGATCATTTACTTGGTGATTGATTTCATCTTTCAACGCATGAGGATATCTATATTGTTTAACATTTACAGGCACCTCATCCGTCGTGATGATCCTGTGGTAGATTTTATTTGTTGCTGGAAGTTTATCTCCGTCTATATAAAATCTGTCAGCGTGCTCTTTTACTATATCCTCTACATTGGTGAGTTCTTCTTGATTTAAATGACCTGTTTGTAATATTTCAAGAATTTGCTGGGCTCGTTGAGGTTTTTGGTGAGTTGTTTCTTCATTTTGCGGTGCCTCTTCGTATTGTTGTAATTCAACTGTTGGCATATTAATTTCAATCTCTTCTGCTCCAACGTTGAGTGCGTATAGGAACGCTATACCATCTCGATTAGTAACTACAGCGTTTCCCATATATATTTGTGGGTGAAGTTGTAATTTTGGGACAAAACCAGTTTTGATTTCAGTGTTTGATACTCTTATAGGTATCATGGTTTTTGTCCTAGATGGTATTATTACTGCTGATTGTTTAAATGGTATTATGTTGTTGTTTACTATTAATATTGATTTAGCATAATTAATGCTGGCTCCACTGGTTTTAAAATATTCTGTGCCTAAAATTCCATCTTGTTCAATCGGTAGTTCCTCGATGATGTGGAATATGGATTCAGTTTCTAGTATCTTTACTTTGATGTATCCTGTAGTGTAAATAGAGCTTTTAGTGATTCCATTTAATTGAAAAATTACATCTGTATTTATAATAATTTCTTTTGAAATTGCTTGTTTTTTAATTATATTAATATCTGATCCCGTGTCGACCATGAATAAGGCTTGCTGATTTTTGAAACTTTCGCTTACTAGCTCGACACTGGGAGACTTATTTATTTCTCCTAAGTTTAGGTACAAGTTTGCCTTTTTACGTACCTGTTGTACTTGAGGAGTTTGTTGGAGTTTTTGGTTTCTGTTGCGTTCTTGATATGCCTTTTTCCGGCATTCCTGAATTGTATGGCCTATGTTTTGGCAGAATTCACAAATTGGAGGTCTTGTTCGTGTCCAATTTTGACCTTGTCTCTGCGTAGGCTGGTTTCTGTAGGTTTGAGCTGGCTGCACAAAGTCCTGGGGGACCCCTTGTCTTGGTGGTTGGTCCTTAAACCAACAGGTTTCCAAAGTGTGCCCGGACCTTTGGCAGTGTTGGCAGTGTTTTGCTGGCCAGCGGGCCCTCGACGTTGATTGTCTTTGGAACCGCTGACTGCAGCATACACTGGCGTTATGCCCATATCCAAGGCAGTTTTCGCATTGATTGGTCATAGTGAATCCTTGTGATAACTTAGCCTTGGTCTGGCTATCTATATTTTCTGCCTCGGCTACAATTGCTGCACTGATTGCTTCGTCGGGGCTGTTGAAATTCTGATTTTTCATCCGGTTATATACTTCTTGTTTTAAACCGGTGAGGAAAGCTTTTATTGTATTATTTTCCGAAGATCGGTTCTATCCTTCGATGTTATCTGGGAATTCTATTTCGTTGCAGCTCTTAATTTGTAATAGAAGTCCTGAGACGCGGCTGCCGTAGTCCACGACTGCCTCAGTTGGACCCTGTGCGATCCTTGCCATGTCGCCGCATAGCTGCATCGAAGTGAAGAGCGGTGCGAACCGTGATTTTATTACGGCAATCAGTTCCTCGATGGTGTCGTAGTCTCCGTTTAGTACCACTCTTGCTGCTTGTCCGTAGAATTTGTTCTTGATTAATTGTACCAATCCATACTCAGCATTCGGAGAGATTATATTCTTCGCTTTGAAACAGCTCTTTGCAAACTGATAGACTGGTATGTTGCGGCCGTTGAATGCTGGTACGATGTCTGCTGCATCGCGAATACTGATCGGACGGCTTCCTTCAGTCGATCCGTTGGCTGATCCGCTGGCTGATGCGCTGGCTGGTTGATCGGCTGTTCCGTTTGGCATCTTGATTCTCGCTTATTAATATAGTATATATGTATGTGTATATGTATTATGTATTTGTATTTTTTTTTTTTTTCTATTCCTGTATTTTACCTTTTATTTGTATTTGTCTGTTTCTAGGCTAACCATTAATGTCCGCAGAGATACGATTTCTCCTTACCACTCGAACAATCCCACCGCTGTCACCAAATTTTTATTATCTATCTACGTGTAACGACCCAGAGTGAGTACGTCACTGCACCGACTTGTAGGGAGAGCGGTTCCCTTAGAAGGCGACTCGTATTCTGTGTTTTAGGGATTACGGGTTCGTGTGGTGTGCGGTTAAGGAGTGAAATCCAAACACTAATGTGCTAGAAACCAAATGAAAATTTGTTTATTCAAGAATAAAAGGTAAGTGAATTGAAATATAATATAAAAGAAAATCGCTAGTATCACAATAAGTGCGGCTAGAAATAGGAATACAGTAAGAAATTATAATTAGTTCGCCCTAGATTGGGAATACAATTAGAAATATGTAATTAGTAATTAATATATATAAGTAGAAATTAATAATTGTAAAAATTGATAGCGCTAACGCGAATGTGGCGTGGTCTTCCTGTACAGTCAATACTCTGTTTGTTTTCAACAATGATTATGGAAACTAAATTTCCAGAGGTTTGTACGAAACTATCGGAGTCGAGTTAACCCTTCCTATATGTCGCAATCGGTTTCTGGTTATACCAGAGCTGTGTTATAGACGCAGGCCTTTCAAGGAGCTCCGCTCCTCGCTAGCTCATTACACTTGAAATGTTGGCTTAGCTTAAACACCTGTGCAACACGTTGCGTACCATGGATAGGAGGTCCACCTGACCCGTAGTGCTGTACGCCACCAGTGGAAGAGTAGAAATTAGCTATAGCTCGCGCTCTATCGCTGCCTAAACAGTTCAGCGCAAGCTCTTCTCTACTGATCAGAGTGTTGTCTCTGTATTTATACTCAGATCTTGCTGAGTCGGCACTTTTTTTTCGCATAGAGTTCTTGGGGTAGCTGGGTTTTTCCCATCACGTGGTGGTCCAGCATCCCCACTCTAGAATGCTACCCCACCGTATGCTTACTGGGGTTGCGCTGGCGCGTGCGTAGTCAGACGTCGATAATTTATCGGTAAACTGTTTTACCGTCTGACTTATCGACTAAACTTTTATCGATGAATTTAACAGACTCGGTTATCGACGAAAATGAAAATATTTATTACAAAAATTTTATACACTAAATATTAACAATAAAAATTAAATAAAATACTTTGTATGAAATATAAAAATTAGTTACAATAAAGAAATTAAATAAAAAAGATATTGTGTTTGATTATTGGGTCGTTACACAATGAAAAACAAGAAGACAGCTCGATGTTTGTTGTCTCATTGGTACCATTACAAATGTATTATAAAGAAGATGGTAATAAACTAATATTATGGCAAAACACGACACCATCGAGCACTAGATTTTGCAGGCCAATAAAATTACTATTACAATCTGAAAAATCTGAACTAATAAAATCTGAAACAAAAAAAATAGAAGATGCAATAAAAACATTAACTTCCACAAAGTTAATGATAGCAGCGAAACCAATCGAAATAAAACCAATTCTCGTTTTTACTATGGTTGATGGTAAAATTTGTAATAGTTTGATGAATATGTCTACCCAAAAATGTTTTATGTGCGGATGTGGACCACGTGATATGAATAAATTGATTAACTCAGCTACATCCTCGGTCGTGATCGATCCAACAACTTACAGGTTCGGATTATCCCCTCTGCACACGAGAATTCGATGCTTTGAGTGCTTGTTAAAAATTTCATATCGTTTAGAAATCAAACAAAAAACAATAAAATCAGAGAACGAAGAAAAAGTAGCAAAACGAAAGAACAAAATACAGAAGAGATTTTGGAATGAAATGGGTCTGCTAATTGATATTGTGAAGCCTGGTTATGGTACTTCAAATGACGGGAATACGGCTCGTCGATTTTTTGAAAATCCAGTGCAATCAAGTGCCATAACAGGCATAGATCAAAATTTAATAACCCGTTTTTGTACATTGTTACAAGCTATTTCATGTGGATATGAAGTAAATGTAGATAAATTCGAAAAATATGCCACAGACACATTAAAAAAATTTGTACAATTATATCCTTGGTATCTCCGCCCACCAACCGTCCATAAATTGCTTGTGCATGGCTCTGACGTTATTAAAAATGCTTTGCTACCAATTGGTCAGCTCTCCGAGGAGGCACAGGAGTGTAGGCATAAAGAAATAAAAAAATATAGAGAAGGAAATAGTAGAAAATTTTCACGGGAGTCCACAATGAGAGATATATTTCAGATGCTATTGGTTTCCTCTGACCCTTTTGTAAATAATCATAGAAAAAAAACAATTAAGTCAAATTCGAAGCTATCAACTGAAGTCTTTTCGCTATTAACTGATTCTGACAGATTTAACAGTAGTGAACATGATATTGGGGACAGTGATTCTAGTGATAATGAATCACTAACTGATAGCGATTAATTTATAATTCCGTTAAATTCTTAATTATAGTATACATTAAATTATAGTATGTTTAACATTATATTTAAGTAATTTAATTATTTTTACGTTCATTACTTTTTATAAGTAATAAATATATAAATTTAAGAAAAAAAAAATATTTTTATTATAATTTCCACCTCCAATTCTTTCAATATAACAGAAATATATATTTTAACAGTCAGATTGTAATTATTAACCCTCGAGAACTTATAAATTATTCCACAATAATTTTGTCCACCTAGAATCGAATCTTTTACCACTGTGCGCCGCTTTGGAGCAGGGGGTGTTCCCCTCGATTTGGAAGGAAGGGCGGCTGGTCCTCCTAAGAAAGGACGGACGGCCCGCAGATTCTCCCTCTGCGTACCGGCCCATTGTGCTGTTGGACGAGGTGGGAAAGCTCTTCGAGCGTGTCATCGCATACCGCCTCGGCCACCACCTGTCGAGCGTTGGCCCCGACCTGGCCGACATCCAGTTCGGGTTTCGCGAGGGTCGCAGTACCATCGACGCTATCCAGCGAGTGCGCACCCTCGCCGAGTCGGCCACGTCCCGGGGTGGGGTGGCGCTGGGCGTCTCCTTGTTACAAACGCGTTCAACACCCTGCCCCGTGGGACGATACAGGGGGCGCTGGTTCACCACAACGTCCCCCCGTATCTGCAGAGGATCATCAGGGCCTTCCTGGATGGCAGGTGTAATGATAGGTATAGAGGGCGCGGCGTGAGAGTGGGAGACATACAAGGTATGCAAGAGCGTGTGCATGATATAGAGATGTAGAGCGTTTATAAAGGTAATAAAGTACACTTATCAAAGTAATAATAAAATCATTTAATAAGTACCCATCATCACATGGTGTCAGAAGTAACGAACCACATAAAAGGTTCACTCGAAAAGTAATAAAGAGTGAATAAGGAAAAGATAATAAGCACCACGTGGTAATATAACCTAAAACACGTGGTAAGAATGGAAAATTTCAAGCCTCCTATGGGCTTAGACCTGCGAGAAAATGCAGCTAACAATCTAAAATCGTTTAAACAGAGGTTTGAATTGTTCATAACAGCGATCAGTGAGAGAGAAATAAAAGAGCAACGGAAAGTGGCTATGCTATTGAACTGCATTGGGAACGATGCACTCGATGTATTTAATATGTTTGCTCTACAAACAGAAAATCTCACCACCAAATTGATATTTGAGAAATTCGAAGAATATGTTAAGCCAAGGGTTAATATTATAATAGAGAGACACAAGTTTCATTCACGACGACAAGAAGAAGGTGAACCATTTGATAGTTTCCTAACTGACTTAAGGAAACTAGCAAAGAATTGTGACTTTGAACAACAAGAAGAATCGCTCATAAGAGACAGAATCGTTATAGCTGTGAATGATGAAGGCCTACAACAACGTCTCTTAAGAGATCCAAACCTAACAGTAGAAAAGGTAATCGAGAGCTGCAGAGCAGCAGAAATGAGTAAAATACAGCAAAAGTCATTAAAAGTGGAAAACACAAAAACTAAGGAAGTCAGCGTGAACGTTATCAAAAAACAAAACTACAGACAAGGACAAGTAAGATCAAAGGCGAGTCAACAAAAGAAGAAAGAAGATTCCCAGCAGTCTTACGATTGCAAGAAATGTGGAAGTCATCACAAAAGAGCAAGCTGCCCAGCGTTTGGAAAAGTTTGCAAAAAGTGTGGAAGAGTGAATCACTTTGCAATAGGATGCTTAAGCACCACGTCAAGACCCAGGAGTGTGAATGAGGTTGCAACGAAAAGTAATCAGTTTTTTGTGGATTCTGTAAACACAGAACTTAAAAAACGCGTTTGGATTCAGCAAATTAAGATAGGTAATAACGTCATAAGCTTTAAAGTAGATACAGGAGCTGATTGTAACATAATTCCATGGTCAATATTTAAAAGTTTAGAATTTAGTAAACAGCCACACTGGATTCCTACAATAACTACTGTAGTGAGTTACATCAATGACAAATGTAAGTCGCTAGGGACAGCAATACTACATTGTAGTGTAGATAATAAGAGGTTTAAGGTTAAGTTCATTATAGTTGACGTTGAGAGCATGCCCATATTAGGATTAAATACATGCGTTAAATTAAAGTTAATTAAGAAAGACGATATAGATATAAGGGTTTGTAACACAATAACAGAAGAAATTAATATGTCAAAACAGGAGTTTGTAGCTGCTAATGAGAAAATATTTCGGGGATTAGGGTCCTATCCTTACAAGTATGAAATAAAATTAAAAGAGCACGCAGTGCCGGTGGTCAGCCCTTGCAGAAGAGTACCTTTCAGTATAAAGGATAAATTAAAAAGCACTTTAGATAGTTTAGAAAGAGCAGGGATAATAAAAAAGGTGAACTATGCTACAGATTGGGTCAATAATATGGTCATAGTAGAAAAACCAAACAAAACATTAAGAATTTGTTTAGATTCAATACAACTAAATAAGAGCATAAAACCGGAAAAATTTCCGATACCCACGGCTGATGAATTGTGCAATAGGTTGGCAGGCAAAGAAGTTTATTCAGTGTTGGATATGAAAGACGGGTTTCATCAGGTACAACTAACAGAAAAGAGTTCGGAGGTATGTACCTTCATAACACCTTTTGGGAAATATAAGTATACAAGACTGCCATTTGGCTTGTCAACCGCGCCGGAGGTATTCCAAAGAGTGAACACTATAATATTTGGTGACATAGAAGGTGTAGGTATCTATTTTGATGACCTTATTATTGCTGCTAAGAATGAAAAAGATCATGACAAGATTATGCAGCTAGTTCTGGAAAGAGCTAATAAATGCAATGTTAGATTCAATAAGAATAAACTTCAATATAAGACTAACGAAGTTAAATATTTAGGGTTTATATTTAATAAAGATGGAGTAAAACCGGATCGATCTCATGTAGAAGCAATACTGAAAATAAAACAACCTACTAATAAAAAGGAGTTGTTGAGGATATTGGGTATGATAAATTTTCTGTCAAAGTTCATTCCCAATGTATCTCAACTAACAAGCTGTCTTAGAGAATTAATAAAGAAGGACGTTGATTGGCAATGGGGACCAGAACACTCTGAGGCATTGGACAAAATCAAACATAAAATCGTGGAGGCACCTACTTTAAAATTATTTGATAATAAGTTGCCAATAGTAATACAAGCAGATGCTTCACAACATGGGCTAGGTGCATGCTTGCTGCAATGCGGACGGCCTGTATTGTTTGCATCCCGAAGCTTAACAGATACGGAGCATAGATATCCGCAGATTGAAAAAGAGTGCTTAGCTGTTTGTTTCGCGGTAGAAAAATTTCATCAATTTGTCTATGGCCATCAAGTCAAGGTGTACACCGATCATAAACCATTAGTTTCAATAATAAAGAAAAACATACATAAGGTAACTCCTAGATTGCAGAGGTTGATGCTTAAGCTAACAAAATACACAATAGATCTGGAATACCTACCGGGAAAACAGATGCTGATAGCAGACCTGCTGTCAAGATCGCATCTGAACAAAGTTGAGACCGAAGTCGCAAACAACGCTGATAATGAAATTGTACACTCCTTAAATACCTATGTAGCAATGAGTCAGTCGAGGGTTGAGGAGTTTCAAAAAGCTACCGCTAATGATACAAAATTAAAACAAATAATTAATTACTCTCTAAATGGCTGGCCACAGGCTAAGTGTAAGTCAGCAGACACTCATTATTGGTTGCTAAGAAATGAAATAACATATCACAAGGGAATCCTGTTCCTAAATGATAATAAAATATTGGTTCCTGAGTTACTACAGTCAGAGATGATAAGATTAGCACATAAGCCCCACTTTGGGATTGAAAAAACAAAAAAAAGGCTAAAACAGCTGTTTTATTGGCCTAAGCTAACTCAGGATGTGATAAATCACATATCTGGTTGTAGAGTATGTGAAAAGTACGGGAGAAATAATATAAAAGAACCGCTAATACCACATAAGATTCCGTCGTTACCGTTTGAAAAGGTTGCAGTAGACTATTTTGAGTATGCAGGTAAAAACTATATCGCGATAATCGATTACTATTCTAAATGGCTTGAAATAATAAAAACTAAAGGTAAAACAAGTAAAGAAACAAGTGAAGCACTAAAGCGCATATTTAGTGTACAAGGCATACCCAAAACAGTGGTCTGTGACAACATGCCGTTTAATAGCTTTGAGTTTCAAAAATTCGCCAAACAATGGGGCTGTGATATAATAACGTCTAGTCCGTTATACCCAAAGTCAAATGGTCTAGCAGAGAAAGCAGTAGGCATAGCGAAGTCGATATTAAGGAAAGTTAATGAAGAAGGAGAGGATGTACATAATGCACTACTAGAGTATAGAAACATGCCACTAGCGGGGCTAAAGGTTTCGCCGGCGGAATTGCTAATGTCACGAAAGCTACGCACTAAACTGCCGATTGCAACAAATCTACTTAAACCTAAAGTACAAAAAGTAACAATAGCACTGCGTAATAAACAACAATCACAAAAAATGTACTATGATCGCGGTGCAAGGAAGCGTATTAAATTTAAACTAGATGATAAGGTAGTAGTGAGAGATAAAAAGGAGTGGTGAAAGGGGTGTGTAACATCCCTAGATCGTACATTTTAAAAAATAGCAGAGGCAATCTAATAAGACGAAACTCCTATCATATTAAAAAATCTCCAAACAGTGTCATTCACATGGACAACGAATATGACAGCGAAGAACAGCCCCTGTCAAGCAGTGACAACGTTACCGTCAGACCGTTTGGAGTGAATGAGGGGAGAGCGCTAGTAACTACCAAAAGTGGTAGAGTCGTGAGAAAGCCCTCCAGACTAGGCATAGCATAGCTCGAAAGAAGGGAGGTGTACTGATAGGTATAGAGGGCGCGGCGTGAGAGTGGGAGACATACAAGGTATGCAAGAGCGTGTGCATGATATAGAGATGTAGAGCGTTTATAAAGGTAATAAAGTACACTTATCAAAGTAATAATAAAATCATTTAATAAGTACCCATCATCACAGCAGGTGGATACTGTACACGGGCCGGGACGGTACGCTGCACTAGAGAGAGATCGACCGCAGAGTGCCCCAGGGGTCCAAACTGGGCCCCCTCCTTATGGAACGTGGGGTACAACGCGGCGCGGCGGGTGAACCTCCCGCCCGGGATGTGGGCCACGGTATTCGCAGATGACTACTACCTGCTGGCCACCGTGCGGGACTGGTTGAGGACCTGCCGTCGTGCCGAGGTGGGGGTCGCCATCGTGTGAAGAGCGATCCGGGGGCTGGGTCTGGCGCTGGTTCCTCACAAGACCAAGGCCATGTGGTTCTTCGAGCCTCGGCGTGGGGTAGCCCCTCCGGCCCAGCTAGCGCTCGAGGTCGACGGGTGCCGGATCGTGATCGGCCGGGGTCTTCGATACCTCGGCCTGTATCTCGATAGCCACTGGCGGTTCGATGTTCACTTCGACCGCCTGGCTCCCCGATTGGAACAGGTGGCGACCAATCTTGGCCGCCTGTTGTCCAACCTCGGGGGGCCGAGAGTGAGGGTTCGCCGCCTATACGTGGGAATCTTCCGCTCCATAGCCCTAATCGGGGCTCCGATTTGGGCCGGCGATCTGGCGGTCAGCAGGCACAGCTGCACTCTGCTGCGGCGGGTGGAGCGCCGGCTGGGCATCAGGATCGTGCGGGGCTACGGCACGATCCCCTACGAGGGGGCGATTGTCCTGGCGGGTCTCATCCCACTCCGGTACCAGGCGGAGGTCGAATCCAGTACATACAGGTATTCGCGAGCCCTCCGCCAGGCCGGGGAAGACCCGCCGGGGCCGACGATCGAGGAACACCAGAGCCAGGCCCGACTGGTCGCGGCGGAAAGGCGGCAGAGATCCCTAGCAGAGGGGGCTGCGCCGTCGGGGCGGTCCTGCCGATGATATCGGAGTGGCGGGACCGCGGCCACGGCGGCCTGTCGTTCCGGATCACGCAGGTACTCTCCGGACACGGGGTGTTCGGGGAGTTCCTGTGCCGGAGGAACAGGGAATGGACCCCTACTGTTGGCTCTGCGGGGCGGCGCGGGACACCGCACAACACACGCTGGCGGAGTGCCCGGTGCCCTCCCGCCTCCTGGGGAGATTTTACGGGGGGTGTTTCTTGTGGGGGTGGGATGGGTCGCGGTGTATCCTCCCGGCCCGGACGAAATGAGCCCGGACCCCGGTCGGACTCGGGGACGTGCGGGTGGGGAACCCGTTCTCAATCGGGGGCCCCTCTCCGTCCGCCTCGGGGGGGCCGGGTGACTCCGGGCGGAGAGTGGCGATTTCCCTCCCACGTTGGGAGTGGCGCTGGCCCCCGCAGGGGGGGGGGGTGCAGCAGAGCCGAGGGAGTCCTCCTGGAGGGTGGTCGGCCGCGGCTCACCGCAGCCCACAGGGGGACGACTCGGCGGGCCGCAGGCGCCCTGTGTGGGCTCCATTGCACGCGGACCCGGGGTGTAGCCGGCACCGGAAGCCGGCGGAGCGAAGGACAGCACCCGACCTTCCTCGCGGGCGGGCGGGGTGTTGCTCCTCCTCGAGCGCATCGACTGGATCGCGTCGATAGTGCTGCGCCCCCGCCTCAAGCCATATTCCGACTCGGCCAAGTCGGGACCCTCCTGGGACAGGTGCTAGACGAGGCGGGATACCAGAATCAGCTCGAACAACTTCCCCACCTCGTCCAACAGCACGACGGGCCGGTAGGCCGAGGGACTGTCGGCGGGTCGCCCATCCTTCCGGATGAGGACTAGCCGCCCCGTCTTCCACTGTTCTGGGAAGACTCCTTCCTTAATGCAGGCGCTGAAGAGGCGTCTCAATCTCGGACCGAGGACGGGTACAGCTTTCACCCAGGCACGGCCGGGGACGGCGTCGGGGCCCGGAGCAGTGTTTCGGGCCCCCATCCGTTTAATCGCCCCGGCCAGCTCCTCCTCCGTGACCCCCAGTTCGTCGGACCAAACCACCTCCTCGTGGTCCGGCGGAGGGCGGGTGTGTTCCCTCTCTCGTGGGAAGAAAGTGTCGACTACCCGCCCCAAAAACCGGGGGTCGACGCACTCCGTGACCGGGGGCGCCCAGGGCCTAAGCTTGCCCATCACCATTTTGTATGGGCGCCCCCATAGGTCCTTCTGGAGAGAGCCTAGGAACTCGTCCCATGCCCGGGATATAGACTCCTTGATGGCCGTCTGCAGGGCAGTTTCCAAAACTCGGTACTGTCCGTACAGATCCTCCTACCTCGCTGGGTCGCGGAATGTCCTTGTTCTTCGGGCCCTTTGCCGCTGGCGACGGGCTGCGAGACAATCTCGTCTCAGATCACCAATGTCGCCCGTCCACCAGTAGGCGGCCCGACTAGGGAGGTTCTTGGCCCGGGGCATGGCGGCGTCGCACACCGCCTTCATGGCTCCCCGGAACCATTCTACCTCCTCCCCAATGTCCGCGACCGGCCCGCCAGGTGTTGGCAGCCAGGCCAGAGCGAGGGCTGCAGCCATCAGCACGTCCTCGTCGAGGCGGATGTATAGATGGTCACTAAGTGTGACCGCCTCTTCCACCACCCTTCATCTCTGCACCATACGCGCAACCAGGGCAGTCGCGAAAGACAAATCGACTATAGACTCCCCCAGGGCACGCACGCAGGTGCTAACGGAGCCCACATTGAGCAGGTGGAGTCCTAGCCCCGCCGCAAAATTTGCGACCGCCCTGCCTCTCGCGTTTGTCCTCGGGGAGCCCCAAAGTGACGCATGGGCATTAAAGTCCCCGAGGACTAGCACTGGCCGGGGGGAACAACGGGAGACAAAGTCCTGAGACAAGGTACTGTTCATATTGCGCGAGAGGCCATCTGGGCGGGGCATAGAGCCCCACCACCGCTATTTCACCCCACAGCACGCCGACGAACCCCCGGCCCCGTTCCAGTGAGGCGTGGTGTGGGGGTACTGCGGTGCCAATAATCGCCACGGAGCCGTCCTCGTCCCCGAACCAATCTGGTCTGTCGAGGACTCGGTACCGCTCTGCGGCCACCGCCAACCCACCCTTCCACTGGGCCAGGGTTTGGAACAACATGTCCTGAGCCCTGGCCGGGTGGTTCAAGTTGGCCTGAAGTGTAGGCCCCTTGGGCCCTATACCTAGGCCTTACGAGCCGCTTCCGCGGCATTTTTGCTCGCCGACTTGGCAGAGGGATTTTTCTTGCCCCCCTTCTTCGACTCCGCAGGCTTGGTCCTTGATGCCTGTTCCTTCGGGGCTGTTCCTGCGCCTTCAACGGCACTCTTCTTCTTCCTCTGGGAGGAGGAGGAGGCACAACCTTTTGCCCCCAATCGATGCCCCGCGGGCCGCCCCAGGTCCGCACAGAGGAGGCACCGCGGGGTGGCGCTACACTTGCTGGCCACGTGGCCTGACTCTCCGCACGCATAGCAGCGGTCGGACCTATCAGCTTCGCAAGTGCATCGCTGCCTAACATGCCCTCTTTCCAGTCAGCGATAGCACTGCAATGGCAGCGGTGGCGGCGCCTGTATTCTGGCCGAGGACCACCCGACCAGAACCCTCCCAGAGACGGATAACTTTTTGAGTGCCGCTAGAGGGCATCTCGCCCAGACAGTCCCCATCCTTTGGAGGGAGGTGCGAATCTCCCCCATTTTAATTTCTTCAGCGGAGGAACCCCCCGCAGCGGCCAACGCGGCTGCCACCTCCACCGGGGTGACCGAATCGTCGAGACTGGTCACCTTCACCTCGCCCATTTTTATAGGGCGGGCAACCCTGACCTCAGTGCCGCTAAACACCTGGCGGAGTCGGTCAGCCAACTTGGCCGCTTTGTCCGTCCTGTCATCCCCAGGTATCTCGAGGACCAAGCCACCGGTTCGAGCTCTTCCGGGCATCAACGCCGTGATGCCCAGCTCCTCCAACTTGACCCGCTCCTGGGCCATGAGCATGGCCTCGGCGTATGAGAGCTTAGCCTCGGGAGCTAGGTTGATGGTGACCGCCGCTGTACGAGGAGGGCGGGGGGCTTTCTGCCCGGCAGATTGGGCCCCATGCCCCTTGACCGCCGGTGCCGCCTCTCTCTTCTGCCCCTTCCGGGAAACCACCTTGGAGCCCTGGGAGGGAGGGGCCTTGGCCGCTACCGCCTTCTTCTCCGCTATCGCCTTCCTCTCCGCAGCTTTAGCGCGGCGGCCAACCACCGTCACCCAAGTCCCATCCTCCGTCCTCCGATGCTCCTCAACAATTGGGCCATTCTGGCCTCCACAAATGATGCCGGCTGGTCCGGTGCTGAGGAGGGCCCTGGCAACGACTCCGTGGCAGGCAGGGACTTATTCCGCTCCCGCCTCTCCGCTTCCTTCCTCGATGCAGGGGGGATGGTCGCAGCCGTAGCTCCCCCCGTAACACGCTCCGCCCTCTTAGGCGGGGGCTGGACAGCTGCAATAGCGGCTTTGAACTCCGCCCTGAGCCCCGACAGACCTTTCTCGAGGAGAGCCGCAAATCCCCTCACCAGATCGGGCTCGGGGCCAAGAACCTTCCCCTCCTCTTTTCCAGGTGCAGCAGCTGGGATCGGGACCTGCACCACGGGGCATTCAGGCGGGCAAGACGGTAAGTCGAAAACTTCGACTTCGTCCTTCCTCCTCTTCCTGCCCGCCTCTTCGCCGGACAATGGCGAGTCGGGCCTCGCGACCCTCTTCGGGCCCGCGATTACCGGCATCTCCGTGGTCGCGACCCGGCATGTGAGTTCCGCCAGGCTTTGCTGGAGGATGCTGATCTGGGCTGTCTGGGCCGCCAGCTGCTCCTCTCGGAGCTTTAGCTGGCGGCGGAGCTCCTCCAGCTCTTTACCTGCCCTAGCGGGGGTGGCCCTAACCGCCGTCTCCGTATGGATGGCCTTTAAATGGCGTGCGGTCATCCTTAGTTTCCTGACGAGCGTTCCCTTGAGGCCCTTGGAAACGCCCGCTACCCTCTCCACATCCCTACAGAATTCCAGGGTCTGGGCAGCTAGGTCGACGGTCGGCACATGCCTGAACTCCTCCGCCAGGTCCTCAGGATCGGGGAGGAACCTGCTACTTCGACTCGGCTCGGGAGGGTCCTCGGCAGGGTCCAGTGCCCTCTTCTCCTCCGCGAGTTCCAGCTCCTGGCGTTGTACCTCCAGGAGAATTTGCTTCGCCGCGGCGAGTTGCGAGTACACGCCGGTTGTCGGCGGACGGCCCCTCCTCTTCGCCGGCCGTCTCTCCAAGGACTGACTTGTCCGAGTCCTCGCCGTCCCGAGATGCAGCGGCATCCGAGGCCGCCGGGGAGACCCCGACCCTTCTTCGCCCCGACCTCAGGGTGGACCATTCCGCGTCCACCCTAGAAAGTTGAACGGATAGCTGGCGCGCATCCGTCGCTCCACTAGTGCCGGGCAGCACCAGGTCCACCTCGCTAACTGCCTGTCTCACGTCCTGATTCGTAGCCATGGTCGTTTCCGTTAAATCCAGTCCAGTTTGTTTATTTGTTGATTTAGTAATTCCATCCATAATGGTCCCACGAGAGGGTCGGTCCATGGGTCCACCCGGGCAGAGCCGCCTTACCCGGGTAAGGCTAGTACACCCGGGGGTCGCCAGGTACCCCGGGGTTGGCCGCTAGAGACTGATGCACCCATCAGCCATGCCTGGCGCTTACTCCGGGCACCCCCTGCTCACCGCGCACCGCAGCTTGGGGCTAAGGATTTTTTATAGAGGTTGTCATCCTCGCGGGCCGACCAATGAAGGCAAGCCCCCCGTTCCAGCGAAACGTGACCACTGGGTTACGGTATCATTGCTAGGGCACTCCGGGTTCGCTACCCGCACCAGACCGCCGCGCAGCCTGGCCCCTGGAGAACTCAACGACGCTGCAGCCACCTTTTCGCCTCTCCGACCCAGGCCTTACCTGCAAGGGAGGCCCTGCCAGGATCCGCAGATCCCACCGGCATCACCCCGGGTCATCTGCGAGGCTACTTCGACAGCAGCAAGCGCCCCCTTTTAGTCGCCTCCTACGACAAGCAGGGCTTACCGTGCCTGTATTCTATCCCCCAGTCACAGGGGAGGTTTTGATGAGTTTTCCTTCCCTTGGTGTTTGGTCCGCGGGAGCTATTTTATTTCACTCCTACCCTACATTCACTCCGAAAAGTGCATGGCGAGCATTCCCCTATCCGCCACCTGGGGATGCGCCACGTCGGGGTATCACCTCCCCGCCCAGCCAGTACACTTGGCCAGGTCCGTGGAACCTTTTTTTTTTTTTTATAGAAGAGGAAATGCATTTATGCACGCGCAGGGTGATCCCCTTTCGTCTAGTCGGCTAGAGGGGGCCGGGCAGTGTGGGACTCATACCCGCCCTGAGGGGGCAGTCTGGCGCCCGTTTGGTGGGGGCAAACCCAAGGAGGCAACCCCAGAAGGGGGCAACCTGGCAACCCGACCCCGAAGGGTGGGGTTTAGCCCAAGAGTACGTTTCAGCCCAGAAGGGGTGACCTTGAGCAGGTAGTCCAGAGGGGACAGTGCTGTGTCTGGATGTACTACCCACTAAAACCTCTTCCCTGTGTGGGCCGCCAGTACCTTTTTATCCTTTGGGATATATAAAGAATACCACGGTATAGCCACAACGGCGTTTTGGCAATTAAATGGATTTCGCATTATTCTGTCCTCCCGCAAAAACGCCATGCGCTAGGCACCATCGGACATTTGCGGATCCACGCCGTTGCACCTCCAATCTTGCGGTAGGACATTTTCAACCTGTGCAGTACACGCAGGAATTTTTCTTCAGCAACGATCGGCACCGGGGCAGCCTCCAGGATCGCGCCTTCCCGGCGTGACCGCGCCACCTCTTCGCCTGCCTAGCACTATTGCCAGGACAGGGGTTCCTCTTCAGCACGGCCAGGACAGGGACATCGTATCTCCACATATGACCGTGCCCGTCTTCGTCCTCCTGGTAGGTTGATAATGATGATGAGGCTTATCCTAGATGTCATCACGCCCACCTGTCCTGCCACGAGGACAGGCCATTTTTCTTCAGCAACGATCGGCACCGGGGGGACATTCTCAAGGATCGCACCATCCCGGCGTGACCGCGCCACCTCTTCGCCTGCCTAGCATTTTGCCAGGACAGGGGTAACTCTTCGGCCACGACCAGGAACCGGAGCTCCTGCTCAACGGGTGATCGCGCCATGTCTTCACCAGCCTGCAAAGCGAGATCAGGAGCTTTCTCTTCGGCCACGACCAGGAATCGGAGCTCCTGCTCAGCGGGTGATCGCGCCATGTGTTCACCTGCTTCAACAGGGCTTGCTCTTCGGCCACGATCAGGAACCGGAGCTCCTGCTCAACGGGTGATCGCGCCATGTCATCACCAGCCTGCAAAGCGAGGTCAGGGCTTCCTCTTCGGCCACGACCAGGAACCGGAGCTCCTGCTCAACGGGTGGTCGCGCCATGTGTTCACCTGCTTCAGCAGGGCTTGCTCTTCAACACAGCCAGGTCCCGGGGCGAGTCCTTACCCCGGTTGACCGTGCCACGTCTTCGTAGGCTGCAATCCTCGATGACTTGTCCCATACATACTCCACACACACACACAAACGCTCACGACAAGCATAGCACATTGGATACCCCAAAATGCAACAATAATATGTGAATGAGTGAATGAATGAATGAATCAGTAAATCAATAAGTCCATGAATAGAACCGATAAACGAACAGTAAATAATGATAAAATGATAAACATAATAGCTATAATAAACATAAACATAATTAAACGTGATTAAACGTAACTAGATCACAAAATTCAACAAAAATCAGCGTTTAATATGCATCTGATGCACAGAACAGTTTATGAAACAGTTAAAATAAGAGGACGAACAATAATAAACATGCGAACATGCGAACATGTGAACTAAACATAAGAAGCACGGCAAGCGAGTAAACAGACGAGCATATGTGGACTCGACATAAGCAGTGCTAAGCAATTAACCAACAAAACCTCAAAACCTCAGACGTCAACATCCAACCAAGCAACCAAACAGCAGGGAATAATAGTAAAGAGTATTTAATATTTAACCCTAGCACACAATTTGAACACACTGTTCAAATAAAATTCAAACAAACTATAAAACTGAAATGAAAATGAACCAAGGATGTAAAAGGTAAAGTAAAGATGCAAAGATGCCAGACAATAGCAGATAGCAATGCCAAAAGAAGTAAAACACAGAATCCCAATATTGTCAAAAGTAAAAGGTAAAGTATAAAGTATACTATAGACAGCAGATTCTCATGCAAAGTGGGTACACGCATTACCACAAAATGAAGAAACAAGATCACCACAACAGAAAGGTACGCTATATAGTATAACAATTAAATGCATGTGCGACAGGGAATTCCTCATAATCATCTATTAAAACTATCAAAGTGACTGAAAGAAGAATTACAGATAATAAGAAGAGAACTGAGAGCTTATATGAAGTGCTCAAACCAGCGAAGCTGAAAAGCTGAGAATCCCTCCTGCGAGGCCCACATAGCCAAGATAACCAGGATAACGTAAATGAAAAGAGC
Source organism: Osmia bicornis bicornis (assembly GCF_907164935.1). NCBI lineage: Eukaryota > Metazoa > Arthropoda > Insecta > Hymenoptera > Megachilidae > Osmia > Osmia bicornis. Next base: position 274,274 of record NC_060223.1, on the reverse strand, counting down.
AACATAAAACATAAAATTGAGCAGGTCAATCAATGGCGCTAACGTCAGACATTGTATACAATACATAATATATTCCTATCACGTCAATTAATGGGAAAAGTACTAAATCTTCAAAGAAGGGAAGATCAGCTGGGAATAAAAGCAAGAGAAGAAATAGATGGTGAGCATAATGTAACACTGATAATTGGAATTATTGTTTGAAATTATTGAAACTGCTTAAACTTGCTTGCAGGAACATTTCACGCAACCACGACCTCAAATTCGTTTAATAAGCAAAGATGGTGGAGAAACAATCAAATCATCAAATGAAGGCGGTGAGCAATAAATAAATAAATTATTGATTATTGTTAGCAAATCACAATAAAGATAAGTAACAATATATATCCCATAACATAAATGATGATGAATATAATGAACATAGTAGGAAGAGATAGAACTATTAACATCATAAGATACCATGATATTAAATATTAAACCGTAAATCATAATATTAATCCATTTGCAGAAAATCCTACGCCAGCCAACAGAAGTGGAGGCAAAACGTAACGATTAATAGGAGAGGAAAATACCCACCTGACATAATATGAGGAGCAACATGAAACGTAAATCAGCATAAAACCTGAAGCAAGTCAAATCAATTCAAATAGTTAAAATTGCGTAGATTGTTACTGAATAATCATACCGCTCCGATAAGTCTGACATTAACGTTAATACTAATGCAGATGCAAGCAAGTCAATATAGTACAACGTGTGATGAACAAAGCTAATCAAATAATAAACACCACATACTACCGTATAATTACTGAACCACAATATAGAAATAAAAGAAAACTAGTCCCTGAAATGAAGAAAATAGATAAAATTATTATGAACATATGTATATATATAATATGTAACAAAAACACGCCAAGTGCAATCAATTTAATTTAATAAAGTATACTAATATAGATAGTTAATTAAACTCCTTATATTATAGTCAATTTAAATGATACAATTCCATTCAACCCCATTTAATCCTGATTAATAAAGAAGACATATGAATACTAGAACCAACCAGAAATTATTATAAGAAAGTCAAATGAGATCCACGGTCCAGGAGATCAGAATTTCAAAGAATTTAAGGAATCATGACGCACATATGTATGTATAGAAAACAATAAAGACATTGTACCATGCCAGAAAGATTACTGCAGCGTATGCTTCCCTGAGCATCCACCATATTAACCAAAACTGAATTAACATTTTCCAAATCAAAATCAGAATCGAATTGCAGTTAAGATAGGAGAAATCAATATACAAAAGATTGCATAAAGTACCGTAAATATCCAAAATTCGCATATCCACCAACCGTCACAGCTGCACTAGAATTGCGTTAACCATAATATACAAAACATTATCCTGAAGGGGTACGAAGAGCTACAAAATGAGTAGCGAACGATATTATAGAAACGTGAAACGTAAAACATAAATACACAATTGGAGAAAGAAGTCCCTGAAACATGTCAGATGACCAAGAATAAGAATAAGAATAGTGAGCCGCGAACAATAAACCAATAAACCAAAGTTAATGCCATTCATATCTAGGAGTGCTAAAGATGTATAATATATCATATAGTCTACAATTAATTAACAATGCGTAGGAACCCAAACAACCTCTGAAAGCTTAGAAACAATGTGTGATACTACAAGAGAGACTAAGAAACTAAGAACTAAGAAATCAAGAAATCAAAATCAAACCCATCCTTAAAATATACAGAAGGATTATAAACGCAATAAGTGCACAAAATAAACTCATTAAACCATCCAATCCAGACAACTCTACTAAATTCCATAAATATAAGACCCAAAGTAAGACAGATAGATATAATCACAGCAGGTACGGTGAAATAAAAACAAACACATATTAATAATCAGAAATCAAGTCAGTTACTTTAATTTAATTTAATATGTCCTATGCCGCCACCAGCTACTCTGTTCATTTATTCACTCAATTATAATAAAATAAAGGTAAGAAGTTATATAAACAATGCCATACAATTTACAATTAATTCAGCACAGAATACTGACTAGGTATAACCTAATATAACTAAAATAACTGAGTTATCTGAATTGACTGAATAACTGAACACAAACCAAAATCTAAAATAATCTAAAATAATATAACATATAATATAATCTAATATAATATAATAATATAATATAATAGCATAATTAAATAGCATATTCAATATATTCAATACATAAACATAAACGTAAATGGAAACATAAATTGAACGTAATATAATATAATAAAATAAAATAATATAATATAATGTAATATAATGTAATATAATATAATATAAACAAAACAGAGCAAATAGCACCACTTGAAACACATACACTGCAATGAAACACAATGCATCACCGTAGAGCGCGCACTTTCACCACAATCACCTCCGTACGAATAAATACAAAATTTAAATTCAAATTAAATTAAATAGAAAATTCAATTCAATTAATTCAGTTCAATTGACACTTATGACTTAACACTTCGTCGAGTCCCGTGCGGGGAGCGGTTGCGAACGGACGTGTGACGTGTGAGTGAAGCGAGTAAAGAGAGAAAAGGTGAAAAGTGAAAAAGCGGAAAACAAGGATAGAAGAAAAAGTGAGTGGGGAGAGCAAAGAAGGGGGAGCAGTGCAGGATAAAGGAAAATCACAGGAAGAAAAGAAAAGAGAGGACCGATAGAAAGGGCTACAAAAGTGTGAGATTAGAGAGAGTGGAGGATAGGAAAGCGCGGCAACACGAGAAAGGAGGGAGCAGGAAGCGACACCTAGGGGCAGGAAGGAAAATAGGAGAGCAGAAGGGATGCCTGGGGATAAGGAAGAGCCAGGAAGAAACGGAGACGGAGGACAGCGTAGGAAAGAAGAAACGAAAGAGTTGAGAAAAACAGCAGAAGGAAAGGAAGAGATAGGAAAAGCGGACAAAGGGGTGAGAAGAGGCAGACCGACTAACGTAGAGGCGCTGAAGAGAGAAAAGAGTATGAGTACAGGAAATATGCCAAGCATAGAGGAAATTTGGAAACGGAAGAGGGGAGCGGAACAGGGGGAGGAGGAGGGGAGAGAAATAGGAAGGGGAGAACTTACACAAGTAGAGGGGTGGATTTTTAGAGAAAGTAACCTAATAGAGAGATCCCTGACAGGAAAAAGGAGAAAACAGAGGAAGAAGGAGGTATTGGAGAATTAAAAGAGATGATGAAAAAGTTAGGAGAGGGGCAGAAAGAGCTGGGAGAGAGGATAGAAGCAAGCACAAGGACACTAGGGAAAGAAATGAGAGAGGAGATAGTAGGAATAAAAGAAGAAATGGGGAAGAAAAAGGAGGAAATGAAGAAAAGGGAGGATAACTGGATGGAACAAAAGGAGATATGGAAAAGAAAATGGAAAGGCTAATGAAAAAAGTGGAGGAAATAGAAAGAGGGGAAAAGGAAAAAGAAAACAATAACTGGAGAACATTTGAAGAGAAAATAAAAAGCTGGGAGAGGGGAACAGAAGAGCAAAGAAAGGAGGAGAATGGAGGAGAGGCGGTAGCAAGCAGGTTGAGAGAACTAGAGAGGAAGTGGGAATGGAAAGAAAAAGAGGAAAGGAGAAAGAACATAATAATTAAAGGGATAAAAGTGAAGAGGGAAGCGATGAAGGAGAGAGCAGAAGAGATAATGAAGCAGATTGGAGTACAAGACGCAATAGAGGAAGTTAAGCCAGTAGGGTATGCGGAAGGGGGTAGGGAAACAAATATGGTACAGCTAAGACTGAGGTCATTGGAGCACAAGAGAATCGTGATGACGAAGAAGAAAGCGCTGAGGGGGGAGAGGAACGAATAGAAGAGGACCTGACATGGAAGGAAAGGAGGATACAATGGAAGATAAGAAAAATCGCAAAGGAAGAGAGGGAAAAGGGGAGAAACGTATGGGTGGATTACGGGAAAATAAGAATAGAAGGTAAATGGTGGAGGTGGGATGAGGAGACAGAGACGTTAAAGGAAGGAGGTGGGAAAGAGTGGCACGGAAAACAGGGAGAGGCGAGTAAGACGGGGGAAGAGAACTGAGGGATAAAAGAGGAGAAGGAGAGGGGCAAGTAAGCAGGGAAGAAAAGAGAGAAAAGGGGAGAGGCAAGACGGAGGAGAAGGAAAAAGAAAAAAAACAGGAGAAAAAGAGAAAGGGGAGGGAAAAGGAAGGGAAAAAAGCTGAGACAAGAGAGAATATAAAGGAAAAGGGCAAAGAGAGAGGGAGAGAGAGGTAACTGTGGGAAATAGGATTTTGGAACTGTACGGGGGTTGGAAACAAAGATGAGGACTTCTGGAAGACGATCGCACAATGGGACGTAGTAGTTCTATTGGAGACATGGCTAGAGCAGAAAGGTTGGGACAGAGTGAAAGGAGAGCTGCCAAAAGGATACAGATGAGAAGCGCAGTTGGCAAAAAGAAAGAATAAAAAAGGAAGGGCAATGGGAGGAATGCTGATGGGAGTGAAGGAGTACATATTGGGAGAAGAGGGTAAGATAATAAATGAAGAGGAAAAGGGGGGATTAATGACAGCAGAGTTCAAGAGGGGAGACAAACAATGGAGAATAGTAGGGGTATACGTGAACGAGGACATAGAGGAAAAAATGAAAGAACTGAGGACAAGAATAGAAGAGATAGAGGAGGAGAGAATAACACTAATAGGCGGGGACTTTAACGCGAGAACAGGGGAGGAAGGAGGGGGTGTGAAGAGGCAGGTGGGGGAAGAGGTGGAGGGACGGAGAAGATCAAAGGATGAAAAACAAAATACAGAGGGGAGAGTACTGCTAGGGACCCTGAGAGGGACGGGCTGGGAGATACTGAATGGAAACATAAGCGGAGACGAGGAAGGGGAATTCACGTATACGGGAGCCAGAGGGAACACAGTGATAGATTATGTAATAGCGGAAGAGGGGAGCAAAGAGAGAATCGAAAGAATCGAGATAGGAGACAGAATTGACTCAGACCACCACCCAATAATACTGAAAATAGAAGGGAGGAGAACGGGAAAAGAAGAGGAAGGAGGGAAAGAAAGGCCAATGGCGAGAGGAAACTGGTCGGAGTAGGGAAGGGACAGGTTCAGAAAGGAAATCAGATGGAGGGAGAGGGGAGGTAAGCTGGAGGAGGATATAGAGACAATGATCGAACAGTTTAGAAAGGGGCTCGAAAGAGGAAGAGAAGGAGTAAAAAGGCCCAAAAGAAAAGGGTGCTGGGACGAGGAGTGTAGGAGGAAGAAGAAAGAAGTGAGAAAGGCGCTAAGAGATTGGAGGAAGAGAAAGGCAGAAGAGGAAGACTACAAAGAGAGAAAGAGGGAATATACGAAGTTATGCGAAGCAAAGAAGGCAAAGGTGATAGAATATTTCGAAAAAGAGGTGGAAGAGGCAAAAACAGAAAACGAGGTATGGAAGATAATAAACAGAGAAAGAAAAAGAAGAGGAAGAAGGGAAACGGGAATAAAGGAAGAGGAGTGGAGGAAACACTTTATTACCCTGCTGGGTGGTGCAGAGGAGAAAGTAGTGCTGGGGGGTGAAAGAAACCAGGAAGGGGACGGAGAAGAGGACATAAGTAAGGAAGAAATAAGAAAAGTGGTGGCGAAACTGAAAGATGGAAAAGCGACGGGGGGAGGGGGGGGACGAGATCCCTAACGAGGTGTGGAAATACGGAGGGGAAGAGATATTGAATTGGGTCTGGGAAATATGCAATAGGGTGTGGAGAGGAGAAGGATGGCCGGAGGGCTGGAAGGAAGGGATAATAGCGCCCATAAAGAAAAAAGGAGATGGGACAAGAGCAACGGAATATAGGGGAGTGACGTTGATGCCCACGCTTTACAAAATATACGCAGCAGTGCTAACAGAAAGGTTGAGAAAAGAAGTAGAAGAAAAGGGATTACTGCCTCCAAATCAGACAGGATTCAGAAGAGAGATGGGAACAATCGACAACATATACACGTTAAACTTCCTGGTGAACAGGCAAATAAAGAAGGCAAAAGGAAAAGTGATAGCCTTTTTCATAGACCTGAGAGCAGCATTTGACTCGGTAGACAGAGGTGTACTGATGGAAGCACTAAGAGAAAGGGGTGTAAGAGAGGGGCTGAGGAAAAGGGTAAAGGAGTTATTGAGGGAGACTAGAAGCAGGGTAAGGACAGACAAAGGGGTGACTGAACCATTCTGGACAGCGAGAGGCGTAAGGCAGGGATGTCCACTGAACCCGCTGTTGTACAATTTACTGACAGCAGACATGGAAGAGAAGATGAGTAAGGGAGGGGGAGGAGGGATAAAGATTGGAGAAAAGAAAATATATACACTGGCCTATGCGGATGATGTGGTGTTGCTGGCGGAAGAAGAAGGGGAGATGAGGGCGATGATGGAAAGTCTAGAAAGGTACCTGGATGAGAAAAGACTAGAGCTGAACCAGGAAAAATCAAAAATAATGAGATTTAGGAAAGAGGCGGGGAGATGGAGAAAGGCGAACTGGTGGTGGAAAGGAAAGAAAATAGAGGAGGTAGGACAGTTCAAATATCTAGGATATGTGTTCAAAAGAAACGGAGGAAGCGAGGCACAAATAAAAGATAGGATGATAAAGGCGGGGGTAGTGATGAGACAAGTGTGGGGAATTGGGAAAAGAAAATTCGGCAAAAACTGGAAAAGAAGAATTTGGCTATGGGATAAGCTAGTGTGGACGGTTATAGCGTACGGAGCAGAGGTTTGGGGTTGGAAGGAGTGGAAGGAAATAGAGGGGCTTCAGGAGAGGTACACGAGATGGACGCTCGGGGTGGATTGGCGCACCCCAGGATACTTGCTAAGAGAGGAACTGAAAAGGTGGAAAATGAGAACAAGATCAGGAAAGTTGGCATGGGGATTCGAAAGAAAATTATGGGAAGGAATAGGAGGAGAGCTGGCCAGGAGTTGTTGGGAGCAACTAATTAGAGACGAAGGAAGAGGGGGAGAGAAAAACAAGTGGGAAGAAGAAAGAGAAAAGTTCTTTCAGGAGAGGGGGATAGAAATGAGAGAGATAGAAAACAAAAGACGAAGTTGGGAGATGGAATATAAGGAAATCGAGGAGAAGGATAGGCAGATACAGGAGGAAGAAAGATGGGAAAGAATAATGGAATCAAGATATAATAAATGGTACAAAATGATAAAGGAGCCAGGAATTCCGAGATACTTAGAAAAAGGATGGAGAGAGGAAAGATGGAGAAGAATGGCTAGATTCAGGCTAGGAAACGAAATTAAGGAATCAGAATATTGGGAAAAAGAAGACAAGAGGAAATGTAGAGTATGCGGGTGGGAAGAGGAAACGTGGGAACACATATGGGAAAGGTGCGCTGGAGGGAAAACGAGAAAAGAGGGATGGCAAGAGAAGGTGAAAGAACTGATGGGAGGAGGGAGTGAGGGAGAGGAGTGGATGAAAGAAGTAGAGGAGTACAGGAAGGGGACGAGGGAGGAGGGAGAGGCGGGAAAGTGAGAGACAAGAAGCAGAGAAATTAGTGCAGAGGAACAAATGGACAGGGGAGAAATGAATAGGGAGAAGGGGAGGAAAGGGATAAAGGAATAAACGAGAAAGAAAAACGAAGAACATAGAAGAAAGAGCGAGAAAGAGCGAGGAAATAGAATAGAAAGGGTCCATAAAAAGGGGAGGAAGCAGAAACCGACAATACCGACATAAGACTAGGGAAGAGAATGGGAGGGGGAACACGCAACAGGTGGCAGGCCGGCGGGAGCAGGAAAAAGTAGGTTGGCAAGCGTGAGCAAACACGTGCGCAGGAAACAAGACACAGGAAGGCATAAGTGGAAGCCGAAACGTGCGATAATAGTGGATAGAAAGAAAAGGTAAAAGGAAAGAAAAAGGGGAGATACTGGAAAAACCATGGAAAGCGCGTGGGGAAAAGCAGTGATAGAGGAGTTAAAAAAGATTAGGGAGGAGTTAGGGGAGATAAAGGAGGAGATAAAGAAAGGAGGATCGGGAAGGGAAAAAGGGAAGAAGAGCAAAAGGAGGGACGATGAAGAAGAGGAAGATCACGAAAACAATAGCGAAGAGGAAAAAAGGAATACGGAGGAGATTGACGAAGAAGAGGAAGGTAGAGGAAATAAAGAGGGAGTAGAAGGAATGAAAGGAGAAGAGGGGAAAATCAGAAAAAGGAAAGAGAAGAAGAAAGGAAAAAAGCAAAAGTAACAGCGGCAGAAAAGGTCAGGGAAATAAGGACAGGAGAAAAGGAACCAGAAAAGAAGGGAGGAAGAAAAGAGAATGAGGAGGAGGATGAGGATGTAGAGGATATTAAAGAGAAGAAAGATGAAGATAAAGGGGGAGAGGAGACGGAAGAAGAAGAAGGAGAGAAAAGAAGGTGGAGAGAAGAAAGAAAACAAGAGAAGGAAGGGGAGGAAAGCTGGGAGGACAGCTGGGAAAGGATAAGAGAAAGGGAGAGGAAAGAAAGAAGGAGCAGAACTATAGTTTGGAAAAATGTAGGAGGAGAGGAGAAAGAGGAAAGGGGTAGAAGAATAAAAATAATGCTGCAGATGGAGCTGGGGAAGAAAGTAGAAATAAGGAAGATGACGGAGGTGACAGGAGATGGCGGAAGGAAAATAGTTTTAACAGAGTTGGAGGAGGAGGATGATTGCAGGAAAATACTAAGGAAGAAAAACTATATCTGGGAGTTCTGGAAGGTGAGTGTGGAGGAAGATCTGTCAAGGGAGAAAAGGAGGATACGATGGAAAATAAAGGAGAAGGCTAGGGAGGAAAGAGCAAAGGGGAAGGAAGTAGAGTTTAGTAACAGAAGGTTATGGATAGAAGGCAAGGAGTGGTTGTGGGAAGAGAGAAAAGGAGAGTGGAAGCAAAAGTAGACAGCAGGAACAAGAAGAAGAAAGAGGGAATGAAAAGAACAGAACACAACAAGAAGAAGAAAGAGGAAGAGGAAAGGAGAAGAAGAACCGAGTAGAAGAGCCAAAGCCAAACCTAGTCGGAGGCAGCTGAGGCTGGCAAAGAATAGAATATTTTTGTTACAATTCTAGTATAGCGGACAGATTGTACCTGCAAAAATTTAATGTAATTTAATTTAATTCAAGTGAACCTAATTTAAGTTAAGTGCCTGGATCAGGCACCAAGGTGACAAAGTGGTGAGGTCTGATGTTATTCTATATGCATATTTGTATTTTTTATTTGTATTTTTTATTTTTTGTTATTAATTTTATTTTCATTTGTATTTTTATTTTTATTTTATTGTTATTTTAAGTTTGAGATCAGACCTCTGTTCGATGTTACTCCTACATGATAATTAGTTGATAGTTGATTCAGTATTACAGTTAAATATATTATATTTCAATACAGTTTAGTTAGGTACATATTATATTATATAAATATAAAGGTTATTTTGATTATTTTGACTATTTTGATTTATTATTAGTACCGGTGTATGCAGTATAATTTTTCTGTTGGCTTCGGTTAAGCTAATTAAATGAATAATAGAATATGATAGGAAGCAGATACAAGCGGAAATAGTCAGTGTATTTTGCTTTTTTCGGTGTTGGACTTTATTTTATTTTATTTTGGCTTGATTATATGTATTTTATTTATATCTGAATTTATAATTTGTAAGGCAAGATACTAGTGTAAGCAAGGTTGGGGGAACGCTCCTTGCGTAACAAAAAAGCACCTTGTAACCCCAGATAGGGAACAATAAACTATATACAGTACACTTAACACTTCGAATCACATCACATCATAGATGACCGATGACCATGTCAACGTCAACTAAGATAGGAAAGGAAACCGGGCGAAGTAAAATAAAGAGCGCGACCATGAACCATAAAGAATAGAATATAGATACCTAGCGTTCATGAAAATTCCCTGGTCTATACCATAATGATTATCGACCATCAAATTAACCACCAAACCATCAAATTAATCAATTATACAGAATATATAAACGTTCGAAAGCGAAAAGCGAAAATACTTCAACAACTTTCAATAAATCACCGCGATGAAAACCAGAAGTAAGGTACCTATAAAAGATAACGATAGCAAAACGCATCGTAATAAGTAAAGCACGCAATACTGCCCGAAGATAAGCCGTAAAAGCTATCTCTAGTCGGTAACCAACCGCAGCACCAGAGATATTACCAACCGCAATTATTCCATTTACCATATAATACTCGACCGTTCGCTTCGTGACGGTTATCCACAGACCAATTATCTGCCGCGCAGCAGTTACCTACCGCGCGCCAGTTACCCGTTACAACACAGTTACCGTCCGCAGAACCATCCATCGTACAGCCGCGCAATCCTAGGAATCCATACTTACCATCAAACCTATCATCAAAGATAAGTCTGATATACAACACTATTCGCGAAGGTAAAGGTAATTATACTGAAAGTAAGAGGTAACAAATAAAACTTCGAGACGGGGCAAAGTCAAGAATAAATTTATTAATAAGTACGTCAAAGCTACGATTATCATTTATTATATAAATCATTTATGTTTGTGAATAAACTGAAATAAAATATATAAATATAAATATGAATATGCATATGAATATAAATATAAACATAAATATGAATACGAACTATAAAAGAAAGTGAACCAATCATAAAGCTAGATTAATAACAATTATGAAATAAATCAACCCGTATAAAACCCGCAGACTGCGCGGAGTGCAGGACACACTGCGCTAGCACATTATCGCGGTGCAGAAAACAAATTGTGCAAAAGTACCGAAAATAAAGGAAACCAACCGCCAAGGAAAGAGAGGCCGAATAAATAAATAAGCCAAATAAAACAAATAACATAAGACACTTAACCAAATAAATCAAAATGAAAATGAAAATCAAAAATCAAGATCAGAATAAAAATAAAAATCGAACAGCGCATGTAACGACGCATGTAATCAAGCAAATCTCATACAACCAATCAAGCACACAATTAAATAGTATTAACTAATACTAATTTACGGGATAAAATAAAAAATAAAATAAAATAAATCAAATCAAAATAAGATTAGATCAATTAACAGGGAAGGAATAGGATGTGAGCCCAGCTTAATGCATGACATAATGAATAAATAAATAAATAATATAACAACGCGATCAAGAAAATCGCAAAATTTAAACATTATACTGCCGTGCCGTTTAGAAAGAATTGAATTCGCCTCAAACTCTTCCCTGCACATCCCTGCATGAGAAATCCTCAGAACCTCGAAAGCCTTGACAAGGATGTACAAGGTCGAGGAGGAATGAAAATTAACAAATAAATGTGTAAGATAAATGAAATATATAAGACAATACTTATAATCGATCAAACCATAATTATAAGTACATGAATTATGCAGGCCCACCAAGAAGGTTGAATCATCCAAATAACTAAATTTAAAATAAAATACAGATAAAATACAAATACAAAGCAATAAGAAAAATAATGAAATAAAATAAACGTAAAGTAGAATGGGCCATAGAAAAGTCAAATTCAGAGATGAGATGACGGATGACAAATTATTTACAGAAACATAACCCTAAAGTGTCAGAGCCACCAAGTGTCAAACCAGTATGCAAGGACTTGTTAAAAGAAGCAAATTAGCAGTTAAGAGAGCTGAATTGCAACTGAAAATGAAAAAGGGAAGAAAAGAAGGGAAACAGGGTAAGATAATAACATACTATAAAATAGCAGGAATAGCCCATCCTGATGACATGGATATTAATTTTACAGGAACAGCACACGGTCACATCATCAGAAAGAACCTCACAATTACCAGAGAGAGACGTCGTGCATGAGTTGAATTAAAGAATATTAAAGAAGAATGAGAATAATATGAAAATGTCCAAGGAATATCAAGGACGTACAGGCAACAAATCAAGAATCAAGAAATCAAGAAGGCGATAATGAAATAAAATAAAATAGCGATAAACAGTGATGGCGTGGCACAGATAAAGTATAAAAATATAAATCGAATGGAGGAAACCATAAATAAGTACATTAAACATATTAATACCATCCACGACACTCCGTACCATCATGAAGATCAAAATAAGCTACATCATATCAATTACTTTAATTCAATTCAATTCAGAGTGAGGAACAAATGAGAGAATGAAAAAATGAGCGACAGAACAGTAAAGTAGTTAATTAAAGATATTAAAGAAGAATGGGGTAAATAATAAGACATAAATTATAAATTGAAGGCCGTCACCAGCAACATAATGTAAAATAATGTAATGTAACGTAAAACAGTGTAATGCAATGTAATGTAATGTAAAGCAGTGCAATGCAATGTAATGTAATGTAGAGTAATGTAATGTGAAGAAAATGAATATAATGTAGAGAAAGAAATATAATGTAAAGAATATGAAATGTAATGTAATAAAATCGAATATAAAATACAGAAATTGAACTGAACGTATACCATAACCGTAAAGATTATCATCCCAATTACCCTATTTCTTAATCAAAGCAGATTATAAGTCAGATTATAAGTGATAAATAATAAATGATCATGTCACTGCAAATGCAAGAAGAACCGATTATTGGATGACATATCAAGATAATAACTAAAGCGACAAAACAAATCATCATTAACTGCGTAGTTCAAATAGAAACTAGAAAGTAGAAAGTAGAAACTGATCACCATAGGAGGCATCAAGATCAAATCAAATCAAATATAAAGAGCGTAGCTAAATTAAACACCACATCATTGTACAATCGAACAAGTAAGTCTGATATGAAACATTCAAACCACTATCAATCAATTGTGAATAAATTATGAATAGACATTTGCACAGACAAAACCATTCATCATCACAGAAAGAACAATAAATCAAATCTACTGGCCTTGATCAGTCAAAATAAAAATGAATAAATAAACAATAAATAATGAATGAATATTGAAGGGAGCAGACAGTTGAAAAGATTGTGAAATTATAAATTATAAATTAACTGTAAAGTGTAATGTGTAAGCAAAATAACCAGCACAATATACTGTGATATAAAACAAATGAAAGAAGAATCAGGTCCGTGGAACCTAACCTAACCTAACCTAACCTAACCTTTTTTTTTTTTGTTTAAATAGAAGAGGAAAATGCCTTTATGCACGCGCGGGTTGTCCCCCATTCACTCTATTCGGCTGGTGAGGGCCCGGGCAGTGTGGGACTCGTATCCCCTGAAGGGGGGCCTGGCGCCCATTGGTGGGGGCAAACCCAAAGAGGCAACCCAGAAGGGGCAACCTGACAGCCCTACCCTAAAGGGTGGGCTCAAAACATAAGGTCACAGCCCAGAAGGGGCGACCTAGCGGCGCCCAGAAGGGGGATCCGCGGCCTGATACACTACCCACTAAAAACCTCTCCCCTAACGTAGGCCGCCAGAACCGTTTCATCCTTTGGGGATATATAACATGAACCAACGATAGCCGCAACGGCGCTTCGGCTCTGTAGCTTTCATGATGCTTTCGTCCACCCTCAATCCGCCATGCGCATATCAAGCTATAAGGGATTGAGGATCCACGCCGTTACACCTCCGATCAAGCGGTAGGATATTTCAACCTGTACGGTAAAGCACAGGATTTTTCTTCGGTCACGACCAGGAACCGGAGGATTCCCAACTCGACGGGTGATCGCGCCATATCTTCACCAGCCTGCCATAAGCGAGGTCAGGAGCTTTCTCTTCGGCCACGACCAGGAACCGGAGCACCCCTGCTCAACGGATGATCGCGCCCCTACTTCACCTGCCTGCCATCAGCGAGGACAGGAGCTTCCTCTTCGGCCACGATCAGGAACCTGAGCTCCTGCTCAACGGGTGATCGCGCCATGTGTTCACTTGCTTCAGCAGGGCTTGCTCTTCGGCCACGATCAGGAACCGGAGCTCCTGCTCAACGGGTGATCGCGCCATGTCTTCACCAGCCTGCAAAGCGAGGTCAGGAGCTTTCTCTTCGGCCACGACCAGGAACCGGAGCTCCTACTCAACGGGTGATCGCGCCATGTGTTCACCTGTTTAACAGTGCTTGCTCTTCAGCACAGCCAGGTCCCGGGGCGAATCCTTTCCCCGGTTGGCTGTGCCACGCCTTCGTAGACTGCAATCCTCGTTGACACGTTCCATACACTCTTCACACACACACTCACACCAGCCCCTAATAAAGCCCCAAAAGCCGTGAACCATCATATTCCTGTCCACATACCTGAATTGAAACATGTAAACCAGCCATGAGGAAGAATAAGCATCCGTGAACCCGGCATAAACATGTAAACTAATTCTTAAGAAATGCCAGCAGTCGTACCAACCTCCAGGAAGGACAATTTGACAATTTGAAGCATGCTCATCGCACAGCACTATTGCGCCGCCAAACATACAATATACAGTCATACATAGAAAAGAGAAGCAAAATACACAGAATATACGAAATGTAATGATCAATTACACATGACATATGCCATAACATAGCATAACAAAATATAGTGCAACAGAGTATATCAGTTTGCACCCAACAACGGGGATAGAGTAAATTTACTATAGGATATAGGATATATGATGGTTTCAGAATTAAATAATTCAATCTTATGCAATTCATCCATTCACAACCATACACCAATCACTAGCCAATTATTAGAAATAAACATACATAAACATGCATACATACATACATAACTAACCGATGAGTATAACAATGAAGAAGATAGGAGACCAAACAAATCTCGATGCAATACCCATAGACCATACAAACCCATTGTTTGAAACCTGAATTTAACCTCGTGATTAATTTCACAAGGACATCATTAAACACAAAACCAAATAAGTAGTTGCGTAAATCTTAATAAAGAATAATACCTAAAGCATTTAAAATCAATTTGATAACAAAAGAAAGTACACGTACCCTCACAGTCGCGGCATCTGACGAGTAGACATACAAAATGATCGACGATCCACAGATAATCAAAAACATTATCCTATGTGGACATATACCATCACGGAGCGCTGTTATGGCAGACATTTAACTACCATACAATGAAATCAATCATCCAAGGAGCAAAAGATAACAAAATATTACTAACAATAAAAATAAAAATAATGCGTTCAACCGTAATTTCATAAGCTTTCAGTATCATACTTACAATTATAATACACCAAATTACCATATTGCTACCACGCGAAATCGATGACTTTGGATTTTAAACAAATCCAATCTAAACTCTCAAATAGGTAACATAGAAAGACATCGTAATGCAATATCCGAATTTTGAAAAATAGAATAAAACATAATCGTAAATCATTGACATATTTCTTAAAATTTAATACTAAAACTACAAAGACATAAAATATATATATAATTATAATAAAATTACTAGAAACTATGATAACCAGAATACTGAAAATAAACAGACCATCCTATATGATAAGAAACATTAGCCAGACAAATAATTAAGAGGAAATTTAAATAACCAAGTCATCTCTTCGCATTTCACTCGAAGGAATCGCTCCCAAAATCCCAATTCCTATCCAGAACTGAATGAATGAAGACAACACATCCATAAAACCAGTCAATAACAGTTTAAATTAGCGCAAAAGATGATAAAACACTAATAATAATAAGGAGAGAGTAGGAGAGTTAGTTAGGGGAATATAAAAGTAAATTATAGGCACAAGCACCAACTATAGAACAATGAAATGGGTAATGTAGGAAATAAAATGTTTTATTGTATTTATTTCTTTATTATAAGACAACCAGACGAGGTAAACGATGCAAAGTTCAGACAGTTCACACACACACGCCACAGCACATAAAGATATATCGCAATCCGTAATCGTAATCCGTGTTCACAAGCCGTTGTCGTAATCGTGGTCGTACCGTACCGTATCGTATTCGTAATCGTAATCCGTTAGCGTAATCGTGGTCGTATAATATCGTATTGTAATCCGTGATCGTAATCCGCGTTCGTAAGCCTTTATCGTTATCATAATCGTAGTCGTATCGTATCGTGTTATAATCGCGTCGTAGTTTCGTAGGATCTGGCGCCCGCGCCGCGGACGCGTCCTTATATCCCCGCGGCGGTCGAACATTCTCGGTGTTTTCGCTTTAAACTTTGTTCGTTGGCGCAAACGGATTTCGGCGCCCGCTACCCGTTTTTGTGAGCGCCGACGGTTATCTATTTCGTAGCGGTACGCGTGTACCTTTCCGCGACCATAACATTGTCTCTCACGCACGCACGCACACCATCATCCGCACGGGCGGGAAAGAGGTCACGGACACCGATCAGCTGTTTGAAATCGGGTTTAACGAATTCGTGGCCTCTTCTACCGCCTGCCTCCTACAGTAATGTAAAGAGTGATGAAAAGAATAGTCGCAGTAAGCAAAAGTCAGTTGATTGAAGGGATAACATGAATAGTGAATAGTAGAATACGCCATCAATCACTCAGGTTGCCAATTGCACAAAGACTGCACTAAACTCTGCTGCATTGAGTGAACAATAAACCGTAATCCAACAAGAAACGTCAACAAGAAACCGAGTATTCTCTTAAAGCACCGCAGCGAGCAAGCAAGCAATTATTCTGAAAATATAATACAACGTAGCTATGCTTACTTGTTTGATTTACTATATTTACCACTAAATTTCCAAAGAGGTAACAGTAAGGTAGAAATGTAATACTACATATTCCATGAAGCGGAACAAATTTATTATGAATATGTAATGTATAATATATACTTGAATCAATAAAAAAAGTACAGAACATACTCAAATGGAAATGAAAATTAAGTCCTGTTGTGACACAACGCAGCAAAGAGTGTAGCAGCCGATACATACAAACAAGGGTGAGTAATTTATTATTATTTAATTAATTCGGTGTAATTCATTTCATTCCAGTCCAGGACATGCATCTGTCACTTGCAGACGTAAAATAATAAACATGCATAGCCGATGAATATAATAACAAAGATAGGAAACCAAAACGACCTGCCAGGCAACGTCCACAAACCATACAAACCCATCGTGTGAAATTTAAATTTAACTTCGCGGTTATTTAGCAAAAATATTGTAATCATGAAATATTGAAATGTAAAGGTACTAAATGTAAAAAACATACGATTATTAATGAAAGAATAATACCAGAAGTATTTAAATAAATTGATAACAAGAGAAAGTACATGCGTATCCGCCGTAGCGACATCTGACGAGTAAACGTACAAAATGTTCGATGATCAAGCGGTAATCAAAACATTATCCTATGTAGGCATATATCGTTACGGGACGCCGCTGTAGCAGGCATCCACTTACCATACAATGAAATCAATCACCCAAAGAGCAAATGTTAACAAAATGTTACCAACAACAGAAACAAAAGGAGAGAAGTGTAAATACATCAACAAATCATAATTGCATAAATTATCAGTGTTACAATTATGACACTACATTGCACCGCGCGAAATGGATAAATTTGAATTTCAAAGCAGTTTAAACTTTCAAATAAATGTCATAAAAGAAAACATCGTGATGCGATATACGATTTTACCAATTTAAATAAAATAAAGCATAATCGCGAATCCTTGACACACTTACACATTCCTCAAAGATTTAATATTAAAATTACAAAAGATATAATATATAAAATTGAGATTATAATTATAAGATTACTAGAAATTACAGTAGCCAGAATAACCAGAATAACCAGAATAATGAAATGAAAAATGAACAGCCCCTCCTTTATAATATAGTAATAAGGAACGTTAGTCAGATAAATAAAATAATTAAATTAGCTTTGTGAAGAGCAGATTAAATAACCGAGACAACTTCTTGCGTCTCAGTCAAAGCAATCGCTCCCAAAATCCCATTCCTATCAAGAACTAAATGAAATCAACACGTCCATCAAAACCATTCAATAACAGCTTAATTTGACACAGAAGATGATAAACACTAACAGTAATAAGGAGAGAGAAAAGTTAGGGGAATGTAAAGGCAGAATAACATCCAGGCTATAAAATAAAATAAATAATATAAAAGAACAGTGGAACGAATAGTCGTAGTAAACAAATAAAATGTCGGTCAGTTGGAAGAATATAATAATGGATAGGATAGTAGAATACGCCATCAATCATTCAAGTTCATCACTCACACAAAACTGCACCAAACTCCGCCGCCCTAAGTAATATAGTAAACCGCAATCCAACAAGAAGTGTCAACAAGAAACCAAGCATTCCACCAAAGCATCGCACTGAGCAAGCAAGCAATTATTCTCAAAATATATTACAACATAGCTACGCTTGCTCGCTTTACCTATTCATTCACCACTGAATATTCCAAAAGGGGGGTAGCGGGGAAGTAAGGAATGTAATACTATGCTATATTCAATATCAAATGGAAACAATTTATTATGAAACATATAATCAATGGAAAATGAAAAATGAAAACAGAACACACTCAGATGAAAATCAAGTCCTCTCATGACACAAGGCAGCAGAGAGTGTAGCAGCCGATACATACGGATGAGGGTAATTTATTATTAGCTAATTAATCCAATGTAATTTATTTCTTTTATTCCAGGACATGCATCTGTCACTTGCAAACACAGAAGTAAACATACATAGCCGATGAATGTAATAACGAAGATAGGAAACCGAAACAACCTACCAGGCAACGTCCATAAACCATACAAACCCATCGTTTAAAATTAAATCTAACTTCGCGGTTGACTTAGCAAAAATATTATAATCATGAAAACAAATAATAGATACTGAAATGTAAAGGTACAAAATGTGAAGACATACAATTATTAATAATTAATAAAAGAATAATGCCTAAAGTAATTAATAAGTTGATAACAAGAGCAAGTGAGCACGTGTGGCGCTACCGCGCCAACAGCGGCTCGCTGTCGCGCTAGAGTTTACCCTCTAGGTTTCGATGCCTTTTCGGGTTTTCCCCGAAGTTCGAACTAAGATTTTTTTAATGGCGTCTGGATTGAAAACCGTTACGGTACGCGTTAGAACTCCTCGTCCGATTAAGCTGTTTAGCGTGCTCGACGTTTAGTGGGTTCTTATTGTAAAGCCTCACAATAAACATTGTGCTTCTCCCCGCAAACGTGTCGGATTATTTCCAGTACCCATACACGTATCCACCGTCGTGACATCTGACGGGTAAACGTGCAAAACAAAATGATCGACGATCAACGGTAGTCAGAAATAGTCAAAATTAGTCAAAAACGTTATCCTATGTGGGCATATACCGTCACGAGACACAACCATAGCAGGCACTCACTTACCGTACAATGAAACCAATCACACCAAAGAGCAAATGACAACAAAATATTACCAACAATTGAAACAACAGAAACAATAAGAGAAGAGTGTAAATCTAACAGAATACAGAGAATGCATCAAACTCTGAAGTGAATTCAAAATAACATTCCATAATATAAACCATAGAATAGACAATTCAAAGATGTCGGGTGACACTTCGCAGAGATATAACCTTAATCCTAATTCTAATGTGTCAAAGCAAGGGATGTCAACAGGGAAGAACAGGAATATAGGAAGACTCGTTGAGAACAGGAACAGGAACAAGATTACCAATTAAGAGAGCCTGATTATCAACTAAAGGAAAGAAAAGAAAAGAAAAGAAACAAGCAAGGTAAGATAAATTGTAACAACACACAATAAAATGGGCATGAAGCACAACTCAATGACATATATATTAAATTCCTACAGGAACGGCACACCATCATCCCCTAATGAGAGAGCTATACCATGACCAGAAAGAGACGACATGAATAAATTGAATTAAAGAATTAAGGAATTAAGAATATCAAAAGGATACTAAAACGTCCAAGGAAAATCCAAGGATATATAATGGGCAACAAATCGAGAAAGTGACAATAAAATAAAGTAAATAGTGGTAAACAGTGATAAGTGGCACAGCTAAATTAAATATATAAATATATTAAAGTAAAGAATAACTGTATGGAAGCAAACCATAAATATATTAAAGTAAAGAATAATCGTATGGAAGCAAACCATAAATATATTAATACAATCTACAGTCCTTTGAATTATCATAAGTCAAAGTAAACTAAATCATATCAGTTACTTTAATTCAATTTAATTCAGAATAAATGGACAATGAGAGAATGAATGAATGAATAAAAGGATGAACAAAAAATAAAGGACTGGTCAGTGAAGTCAGCAATTAAAGAGATCAAAATGAAGTAAATAGGAAAGCGTAAAGCATAAGTAAAAGCCGTGTCCAGCATAATGTAAATAATGTAATGTAACGTAGTGTAATAAAGTAATGTAATGTAATATAATGTAATGTAAACAAATGAAGTATAATAGAATAAAGTATAATACTAATACAAAAAGTGGATTCAATAAAATATACCCGTAAAGATTAACAGAATACATTATTCCTTTACCAAAGTAACCCCTAACCGAAGTACATACAAATTAAATTATAAATTATAAATGGCAATTGATGAATGATAAATGATTATGTCCACACAAACGCAAATAGGACTAATTATTGCATGACACCTCAAAATAAAGTAGGTAAACAACATATAAATCAGATCAAATGTAATGCAACCTGCTCAATTCAATTAAACACTATACTACTGTATAGTGTAAGAATAGATAATAAATTAATCAATTAATAAGTAGAGTATTTCAAACTAATATTTAAAATAGTAAAATTACACAGAAACCGCGCACCATCAAAGCATCTGAACAGACAGAACCATTCATCCTCACAGAAAATAATTAAGATAAATTAAATCAAAATCACTAACTTCAACCGATCAGAGTGAGTGAATGAGTGAATAAATGAATAACGAATAATGGAGCGAATGGATGAATGAATGAGTGAATGAATCAAGGAAGAAAGGAAAAGGAAAAGAAAAAGAAAGAAACAACAGAATTCAGAATACAGAATACCAGCAAGTACGAGTAAGGTACAGTAGAATAAGCTATAGAAAAGTAAAATTTAGAGATGAGATGACAATGACAAATGGCATTTATTTACAGGAACATAACCCTAATGTGTCAGAGCCACAAGGTGTCAGAACCAAAATGCAAGGACTCGTTAAAAGGAACAAATCAAATAAAAGAGCTGAATTACAGCTCAAAGGAAGAAAGAAAAGAAAAGGAAACAAGGTAATGTAACTATAATTACAATAACATACTATAAAATAGCAAGAATAACCCTTCCTAATAACATGAATATTAAATTTACAGAAACAGCACCCCATCATGAAAGAGTTACACTATTACCAGAGAGAGACACTGTAAATAAATTGAATTAGAATTGAATTAAAATATCAAAGAATATCAAGATGCCAAATGAATATCAAGGATGTACGGCAACAAATCAGGAATCAGATCAATAAGCAATAATGATATAGAATAAATAGCGATAAATAGCGATAACAGTGATAACATGGCGCAAATAAATTAAAATATATAAAATATAAATATATTAAGATAGAATATAAAATAACCGTATGGAAGCAAACCATAAATACATTAAAACAGTCACAGTATTTGTACCATCATAAGTCAGAATAAACTAAATCATAAATAAACTAAATCATAACAATCACCTTAATTCAGTTCAATTCAGGATGAATAAACAATGACAGCATGAAAGAATGAACGACTGATCAATGAAATAATCAATTAAAGGTATTAAAGAAGAATGATAAATAATAAGGTAAGTAATAAGGCATAAGGCATAAAGAGAGGTGTAACCACCATGATGTAAATAATGTAATGAAATGTAATGTAATATAATGCAAAACAAAATGAAATATACTAAATAGAATACAAAATGCAAGAAGTGAATTCAATAAAATATAACCGTAAATAATTAACTGCAATACTATATTTCCTCACCAAATAGGTTATAAGTTAAATCATACATGGTAAATGATAAACGATGAATGATCATGTAAATGCAGATGCAAATAGAACTAGTTATTAAATGACATGTAAAATAAAATAACTAAAGCGACAAATAAATCAAATCAAATATAAACTGCGTAGTTTAATAGACATTATACCAAGAAATAAATAATGAATAAGTAAATAATAAATAAGGGTATTTAATGAGATTATAATAAGACCATGCACAATCAAAGCATTCGAATGGACTAAACCATTCATCATCATAGAAAGAGCAAACTAAAGTAAATAAAATAAAATAATATAATAAAATAAAATAAAATAAAATAATCATATTAACTGACTTTAATTGATCAGAATGACTGAGTAAATGAATAAATGAATAATGAATGAATGAATACTGAATGAATAGTGAATGAATGAATGAATACTGAATGCGAGTGAAACGACTAAAGATATTAACAAATTGAGAAAATACAGAAAATGCAAAGTGTGTAACGCGTGACAAACATAACCGACATAATGTGATATAATGTAGAATAATGTAAAATAAAATAAAATAGAATAAATTAAAATAAATACAACAAGTGAATTATATTCCAATTAAATATAATCGTAAACATTATTGGCTCCGTCACCACTACTTAATAAATTATAGATTATAAATAATAAAAATAATAAATTGTAAGTGATTATGTCCACACAAATGCGAATAGAAGTGGAAATTGACAACCGAATGATGTATGAAGATAGTAAATAAAAGCGACAAATAAATAAATCAAATCAAATGTAAGCTACGTGATTCAATTAAACGCCATACTACTGTATAATATAAGAATAATAAGTCAGACAAGGTACTCAAATGATATTTAAAATGATAAACTGATAACAGAAACCACGCACCATAAAAGCATTTGAATAGACAAAACCACTTGTCAGTTTAGGAGATGAGGGTATAAAAAATAACTTAAATCAGATTCCGTTTAGCGATCTTTAATCCTCCGTGGCCCATGCGGAACTCCTCGAGAGAGAAGTCTCGCCACCCATGCTGCACCACTCCCCTTGCCGTAGCGACTCTACGGCGCACCATGCCAGTATCAACATAGATAAGGACCCGATCTGGCCAACGCTTACAATTCGGCCATCCTGACTGTTAATCGTCTCGATTAACCCGTTACTACGTACATACACCAACATACACGCAAACGAATACAATAAACTACTTCTTAATCAATACCAAAATAAACATTTTACATAAAGAGATTATATATCATTAGATCATTAAACATTAACTTTAACCATTACAAAAAATATTAATTTAAATTTCTTACGGTTACGGCGATACCCATGGTCTCATGTTCGCCGCCGCCCATGTTCCTTTATAAGGAAGTCGCGTATTCTGAAACCCATCAATGTCCTTTATAACGTACCGATCATTCCTTAACACTCTTTCAATCTCATATGGTCCCTTAAACAAAGGCATTAATTTCGACGAATCACCTGTCGTATGAAAATTTCTAATCATTACCTTATCTCCGACCTGATATGTCACTGCCGGTTTACGCTTCTCGTCGTGATATTTCTTATTTATTTCAAAACTACGTTTAATTTTTTCCGCTGCTTTATCTCTTATCTCCGGTAAATTTCTACTATCTGCTACCCTAAACATTTCTTGTAACACATCTTGAATACCATCAACTACTCTTCCACGCTGACTCACACCATACAATAACATACTTGGAGTTTCTCCTGTCGATTTATTTACCGTATTGTTGCAAGCATACTCCACATCCTCTAAAGTTTCATACCACCGTACGTTTCGGTCATCTGCCAACTTTGATATCATTGGTATAATAGTCCGATTGAATCTTTCCACTTGACCATTCGCTTGTGGTGAGGCAGTAGCAATTTTTATATGTGTCACCCCATTGTCATCTACAAAATTCTGAAAGTCCTGCGAAGTAAAACAACTACCTCGATCTGATACAATCCGTAATGGCCTGCTAAAAGTCGCAAAATAATTTCGTAAACATTTGATAACCTCTGCCGTATTTGTGGTTTTTGTTGCATACAATTTTACAAATTTTGTGAATCCATCTACTACTACAAAAATGTACCTCTTAGAAACTGAATGTTGCTTTGTCATTGGTCCCAAATGATCAATGTGCAATGTAAAAAATGGTTTGTTATCTTTTGGAATTTCGTGCAAAAATCCTTCTTGCTTACCAGAATTTGGGCTAAACGCTATACACTTGAGACAGTTTTTTATATGACTCTTCACTTTCTCTCTAACTTTAGGAAACCAATAACTATTTAATACATTCTCTATTGTCTTTTCACAACCTACATGTCCCATATCGTTATGATATTTTTGCAAAATACTGTGTTCCAATGCAGAAGGAACGTAAAACAAAGCACGATCCCTCATTTTTCGGTAAACCAAACCATTAGTCATTTCAAAAAATTTATCCTCCGAAACTTCTAGTTTTTCACGAATAGCAACTATTTCAGGATCGCTATCTTGGCATAAGGCAAGATTTCTGTCAAAAGAATTATCATGCAAAACAAGAATTTGCCGACTAAGCGCATCCACATGACGCATTCTAGAATTTGATCTATGTTCCAAAACATAGTCATAGCTCTGCAATTCCAACACCCATCGCGCAATTCGTGGATTGGTATCCTTTTTATTTAACGTGAGGCTGAGTGCCTGACAATCCGTAATGATCTTAAACTGAATTCCGAGCAGATACGTTCTAAAACGGCGTAATGCATAAATAATCGCCAAAGTTTCCAGCTCAAAACTGTGATATTTCGCCTCAGTTTCCGTAGTCCTTTTAGAAAAATAAAATATTGGATGCATCCTTTGATCCTGTTTCCTCTGCATTAAAATAGCACCAAAACCTATCGAACTTGCATCGCAATGCAGCTCAGTGATGTCACGCGGACTATAAATGCTTAAAATAGGGCTACGCACTAAACACCCCTTTAATTCTTCAAACGAACGTGCTTCTTCCAAACCAAAGTTAAAATCAACCGATTTCTTCGTAAGATCATATAACGGCTTCGCTATTAATGAAAAATTTTCAATAAATTTCCGAAAGTAAGAACATAATCCCAAAAAACTTTGTACATCACGAACACTCCGTGGAATTGGAAATCTTTTGACATCGTTTATGCCGCGTTCTGCGGGTCGGATACCCTCGCTCGTAATCACATAGCCTAAATACTCTAATTTAGTTTGCAAAAACTTACACTTGTCTAATCGTAATTCAAGTTTGTTTAATACGCATAATTGAAAAACTTTTTTTAACACCGACAAATGATATTCTAGCGTTTCAGTCGCGATCAAAAAATCATCTAGATATACCGACACATCTCCTGCTTCGATTAATTTCCGAAATATTTGAGCGACATATCGCTGAAACCTCAAAGGTCCTCCCTTTAAGCCGAAAGGCATTTTAATACACTCATACTGCCCCCATGGCGTAACAAAGGACGTAAACTTAACTGAATCCTCGTGCATACGAATGTGAAAAAATCCGTCCTTCAAGTCCAATAACGTAAAATACTTTTTCCCGGCTAACAAATCTAATTGATCCTCTATTAGAGGTAATGGAAAATTATCTCGTGCAGTAACTTTGTTGAGGAATCTGAAATCTATGCACATACGCATTTCCCCATTCTTTTTCTTAACCAGAATTATAGGAGATGCATACTCAGAAGAACTTTCTCTAATTGCCCCTTTTGCCAGTAAACCATCTATTATTTCTTTTAGTTTCATTTTTTCGCAATACGCCAATCGACGCGGGGCATAATGGAACGGTTTATCGTCTGTTACTGTAAGCTTCATTACGTTCTCTGTTTGCGGTTCTTCGGGTCTGACAGGCTTTTCATAATGGTCTACAAATAATTTACAAGTCCGAATCTGAACATCACGCGGAATTTCTTCATTAATATTTAATTTTGAAATTTGACTATCGTCCTTGGATACAATTTCTATATTCATAATTTGTCTAATTTCTTCATCAAGTTTAAGTGAAATACCCGCAATTTTGAAAAAATCTCTTCCCAAAACTAATGCATTTTGCATCGTACCTTCCGTAACTACACGTAACGTAACCTTATAAATAATTTTACGAAAAGTAAGTTGAGCCTCAAAACATCCAATAATTTGCATTTCACTGTCATTTATTCCCGCGAATTTAATTTTTTTATCCAAGTCAGATACCAAACTACTCGGTATTAAATTCTTTTTAACAAAACTGATAGGACTGCCCGAATCTAATAAAGCTTTCATCTGTATCGGCTTAAAACTACTTTCGGCGGTTCTTACATCTAATATTACCGTCGGGTAGAAGTCGCTCTCCTCGCCTTGATGAGAAACCACATAACTAATATTGTCCTGTGGAGCTGAACACTGCTCAATTCGATGTCCTGGTTTGCCGCACTTGAAGCAGGACCCTCGTTCCCTTTTGAGGCTCTTGCATTCCGTCGCATAGTGCCCTGTCTTGTTGCAATTATAGCATCGGACATGCTTAAAATCCTTCGTGCCTCGCTGCTCCTGGGTGACCTTTGCCGTCGGTGGGTTGACCTCCCGTCGTGGCATTGTCTTGGATTTTTTCGTATCATCTGGCAGCGTTGACCTGGCGAAAGCCTGCACCAACTCTTCAACCGTCTTGAAATCTCGCAGACTCGCAAGTGTTTTCAGATTTTCATCCGGGATTCCTTCGATGATATAATCGACTATTTCCATATTCGAAACTGGAACTCGGTTTCCCAATACCACCTTATCATGGACGTAATCGGCGAACGTTTCACTATTCTTCCAAATCCTGCGTTCGAATTCACGTCTCAACGACAATGTATTTAATCTACATCCGTACATTTTACGTAGACCTTCAAGCACTTCCTCAGACAAGAGTTCCACACAATTCGGCTTGGACTGATACCATTTGAGAGCTTTGCCCTTTAATTTACTGCAAATTATCGCCTTCGCCGCATACTCTTCCAGTCCGTGCGTCACGATTAGCCTTCTCATTTGTTGCACCCAGATTTCCGCGTCGGAAACACTACCATCAAAATCGGCAACCAAGTCTTTGATGTCCTTCCAACGGACTTCATGTGATCGTGGCGACGCACTCGTAGAAGGCGTTAACCGGACAATTTCCAGCTCCCTTCGTAACAATTGAATCTCCCGTTCCGCTAATTCTCTTTCCCTTCTTAAAAAATCAACCTCACTCAATGTCCTATCGCGCAGTTCACTGGGTTGTGTCTGCACTTCGTCTTGAGCCCGACTTCCTGCCACAGAATCCTGGAGAACCGGCGGCATTGTCAACTGTAATGCCGATTCGGGAACACCTTTATCCAACAGCCGGCTCAAAAGCTCGGTTTTTGTCCCCGATGTTGCCAGACCATTTTCCCGACACAATTCCTTCAAATCAGCCACCGTAAGCGACGTCATTTTCGATTCTTAAATGTCAGTTTCTTAATTAATAGTCGCTAACCCACTTAATACATTCACGGTCGCACACACAGTCAACAAAGTAAACTAGCGGACTTATTCCAAGTCTAGTTTCACGAACTTATTTCGCACTTTGTCTCTGCACTAAATTCGCGTACCGTGATATTCCACTGTTATATCCACTGTTTAATCCCACTTCTGAAATTTAGGAGATGAGGGTATAAAAAATAACTTAAATCAGATTCCGTTTAGCGATCTTTAATCCTCCGTGGCCCATGCGGAACTCCTCGAGAGAGAAGTCTCGCCACCCATGCTGCACCACTCCCCTTGCCGTAGCGACTCTACGGCGCACCATGCCAGTATCAACATAGATAAGGGCCCGATCTGGCCAACGCTTACATCAGCATAGAGGAAAGAATAAAATTAGAGTAAAACAAATCAAATCCTTTGACTATAATCAAAATGAATAAGCAATGAATAAAGAATGAATGAATAAATGAATAAATTATAAATGCAAGCACAACAGTTATAAAGATTAGGAAAATAAAGAAAATAAGGAAAATGGGAATAAGAAGATAAAGTGTAATGTTGTGACCAAACATAACCAACACAATGCACTGTCATGTAAAATAAAATAAATAGAATAAACACCGTAAAATGAATTAAATCGATTAAATTCCACTGGAACATGACAGCACGATTATTGGCTCCATCACCATTACTTTATAAATTATAGATTATAAATTGTAAGTGATTATGTCCACACAAATGCGAATAGCGGAAATTAACAATCGAGTAATGTATAAAGATAATAAATAAAAGCGACACATAAAAATCAAATGTAAGGTGCGTGGTTCAATCAAGCACCATACTACTGTATAGTATAAGAATAATAAGTCAAAGTAAGGTATTTAAAATGATATTTAAAAGATAAATCAATAACAGAAACCACGCACCATCAATACATTTGAATAGACAAAATCACTCGTCAGCACAGAGGAAGAATAACATTAGAATAAAATAAAATAAATCAAATACTTTAACTTTAATCAAAATGAATAAGCAATGAATAAAGAATGAATGAGTAAATAGATAAATAGATAAATGAATAAATAATGAACGAATAATGAATGAATGCGAACACAACAGTTGTAGAAATTAAGAAATTGAGAAAATTGAGAAAGTAAAGAAAATAAAGAAAATAAAGAAAATGAATGAAAATGAAAATGTAAAGTGTGATGTTGCAACCAAACATAACCAACACAATGCACTGTCATATAAAATAGGTGGAATAAACACAATAAAATGAATTAAATTACAGAGAAACATGACAGCATGATTATCAGCTCCATCACCACTACCTTACAAATTATAGATTACAAATTATAAATTGTAAGTGATTGTAAGTGATTACGTCAATACAGATGCAAGTGTAAAGTAGAAATTCATAACCAAATGATGTATAAGAATAATAAATAATAAATAAAGCAACAAATAAATCAAATCAAATGTAAGGTATGTGGTTCAATTAAACACCAAACTACTGTATGGTATAAGAATAAATAAATCAATAAATAATATATCTAAAATGATATTTAAAATGATACCTAATAATGCCTAAATGATAAACTAATAACAGAAACCACGCACCATCAAAGCATTGAATAAACAAATCACTACACTTATCAGAACTGAGGAAAGAAAATAAAAGTCAAATCCATTACTTTACTTTAATCAATCACAATGGATAACAAGGAATAAACAATAAATAATAAATAATGAATGATGAATGAATGAATGAATGAATGCGAGCATAACAGTTATATATAATTAAGTAATTAAGAAAAGAATGAAAATGAGAATGAAAATGTAATGAAAAGAATAAAAGAATAAAAGGAAGGAAAGGAAAGAAATCAAATTAAAGAAGAGAAATTAAGGAATGAATTAAAAATAGCAAAGCCAACTCGCCCAACAAATAAACTACACATATCAACAATCACACATCGCACAACACCATGAAAACAAATACACTGGAACAAAGCTGAAACAAAACTAAAACATCACTGGAACAAACAAACAAAACAAAACTGAAACTGAAAACAGAAGGAAATTAAAAGAAAACACATAATGAATGAATCACATAACCCAAATTGTCCAATTTATTCATTTAAAAACATTGCACTGCTGCATCGTCGCGAATAAGGAAAATTAAATAAAATAACACAGAATGTTAAGAAAAGCATGGAATTGAATATAAATCGCGAAATAGAGATAAAATTCAACGAAACGAATAACTGAACACGTCGACATGTAAACCGTGTAAACCATAAGACACGGCGTACCATTAGCAATGAAACAGCCCAGATAGCAATTTGCTTGCAGATTGGCAGCAGATTGGCAGCAGACCCTGCTAGAATCTGTCTACAAATCCATAGCCATCTGTTTCCGCATTTGGCTGCGTTTCTGCAAACAGAACCTGCGTACAGAATGATATAGCAGATTGGCGTCAGAAACCGAGCAGATCCTGCTGACATAACCTGTTGCCAAATTGGCGACAGAAACAAAACAGAGTCTGCGCGCAGACTGTAATGTCAGATTTGCGGCAGATTGGCAGCAGATCCTGCAACTTCAGCCATTTAAATTTTAAATGAACGTGCATATACTGGCATTTAAATGAGCTCTTTAAATTCTTATTATTACTTATTTTTTAAGGGAAAAAAAGAAATATTACAATATTTTTATTTTATTATTAATATACATATGTGCTAGTTATTATGAATGTAGTATAAGTCAAAATTTATCAGTTCTATTGAACGGCATAATACATAAGAACTGACAAGTTCAATGTTTTTTACATTTCTATTTACACCACTTTCATAATAACCGACATATATATATATATATATATATATATATATATATATATATATTTATTAATTTAAGATACATATTTATAATTTCGGTGTTCATTTTTATATTAACAATTTTTGTGAAGCATACTGTCAGTCAAAAATTTGAAATCAGGATTGTAAGTACCGCAAACAAAGAGAAGAAATGTGAAATTATATTACTTGTAATCGAATTCCAAAATTGTGACTGCTAGTATTTTATTTATTTCTTCTTTGTTGTGGTGATTCCTCTTCTCCACTGCATTTGGGCTGAAGCGAGCGTGCTCGTGTATGCACCGCGTATCCAGTTGCTTCTTCTTGAAACCTCTCCGTTACCGTACATGAAAAAAGAAAGTATACAATTCATTAGTATTAATGCAATGAAGAAGTTACTATGAACAATGAAATTTTTGAAAACGACAAAAGTACATATGTTAGTAAATTCATGTGTAGAACTTCTCAAAAAATCTCGTCGTTTGGTCCAATTTTAAATGAGGTGTTTCCAAACTTTTTGACGATGGTTGGTTAGGTTAGGGTTAGATTAGGATAAAACATTTTAACAAGGGTTGGTTCCTAGGGTTTTTTTGGCGAGGAGGGGGAAAATGCTTTTCATTTTCCCACAAGTCCCACAAGCCCAGTAGTGTGGGACTCCGTATACCCACTAAAAACCCTACTCCTCGTACTTACCTATATATACACCAGAACCGCCTGTGTCAGCATTGCTTTACCCTGATTCGTAGGCTAGGCTGTAGCTTCTGAAAATTGGTCAGAAAAAGTAGTTAATTTTCAAACCTGTCATATAGGATAATGGTAAGAATAATACTATAATAACAAAAACATTTAGTGGGTCATACCTTAAAATTAAAGCCGCTTCATCCTGGATATATTTCTTATTTAAACGCCATCTCCTTCCTGCGTCTTTAGTGTAGCCTGTAAAACCAATAACAATATTGAAAGAGATGCAGAGAGATGAATACATGTTGCATTTATTTATTTATTTAATGATTTCAAATCAATACTGTTCGTGTTTCAAAAGTTGGCAGTACGGCCGAAAATGCGTATGAGCCTAGATGGGGCACGACCGATCAAGACCGCATTCCTTCCCACTGCCAACACTCGAAACGCTCACAGTAGGAAAATACATATATATACATATCGATCTTACATGTTGTCGGAATGTAGCATCACAGCCACGGCGTATTCTCTTCTTTCTTGTTCGTCCTCTTCATTGTCGTCCATGTTGTCTCCAGGAAACGGCATTCGGAAACACTTTGAACAAACACCGTATGGACTAATATTAAATTCGGGGCTCAAATATCGACATTTATACAGACCTACCGCAGAGGATTTTATGCCGATATCAAAAATATCATCGACCTCTGTGAATTTCTGGACACCTAAGCGGAATGTATTACTGTGCTCGCCAATGGAGGACAGAATACATATGGCACAGTCGCGCAAGATGCAGCAATTATCGCGTACATCAAGACTGAACGACATGCCATTAAATTGTATCCTACGATACTGGAGGAAATCAGTACCGCAACCAAGAGGCACAGATACTTCAATATCAGAAGACGGAACGACCCTCACCCTATTTGCTCCATGAGCCTGAATCTCCGCCATTCTATTCACAAATTGTTGAAGAGGTAGGCCCGGCTTTCTACAATACTTTCTAAAAATTCGCATGTTGCTTTCAAACGGGAAAGCAGAAAAAGAATCTAAAGGACCAAGACGTCTTACATCATTGGTCAAATGCAGAAGACCATGTACATTATAGGAACAAAAATTTGGGCCATACAACTCTTCACTACGAAGAACAAATTTTTGCAGAGCAAGCTCTGCAAAATTCAAAAAGTGACTCGACGGAGATTGTGACGCTAAAATTTGAATACCGGTGTGAAGGAAAAGGAAATGAGTATATAAATTGTCATTGAGGAGCCCATATACCACAACCGACACTGTATATAAAAGAAATTGCCTAAACTCTGTTGCTTTATACTTGGCATAATACACCAGAGATCTTGGGCGTCTTCCAAACTCAGAGGGGCAAAATTCTCTGAGTTTGTCCAGTCTTGCAGACATACGAGCAAGATGGCTACCTGACAATTTGGACAAACGTGAAAATTTTCCACTTATCCATGCAGATAATATTTTTTTCGTGACGCCCAAGCATACCAAATGCATATATTCAAATGGAACCTGAGAAACCATTCCAATAGGTAGTAATGATAAGGGACTGCAACCTTCTTTATGATGGTCCTCATCTACACATTGAGAGTATTGGTTGTCAGTCCTAAGCAGATGCTTTATGCCATTGAAGAGATATCTACCTTCGCTGTGCGTACCAGACACTTTGCATTTGGAACAGGGCCGGCTGGATGTATGTCCACGGTGGTTAAGGATAAAAGCTCTTGCTGGTGCATCAGCAATAAAGCACCTTAATTTTATTGGTAGCTTAGTACCATTAAGATCTACACCACCGTTGGAAAGCATATGGGTAATGTTCATGATGAACATATTGAAAAGCCTATTAGGATCACTAGGCTTTTGCAATCCTCTATAAATGCCGACAACTATTGGCCTTGCATCAGGTATGTTCCTAATCATACACTGAATCGGCCATAGATGGATTGTTCCTGCTCTATCTAAAGCACATCCATCTGTGCTGAAATCTAATTCCAATTCCCTATCGGGTGAAAAAGAAGCATTCCTGATATATTTAACAATTTCAGCTTCGACATCAAAATGCACATACTCTCCCGGTTCTACAACATATGTTGCAACACAAGTTCGTGGAGTATCCAGGACAGTCCTAATATCCTCGGGTAGATGGCTAAAGCAGCTATGTGTTCGAAGAAGGGTAAGTAAATTGTTACCCTGAACATGATTAATATTGTTATCCACACAATATGAAGCCAAACTTTTCAGAAATGAAGTTTCAGGAACCGCTTCAGAACTACACAACACTGAAGAAGACAAAGAAGAAGAAGAGGAAGAAGAATTGTCATTCACATCTACACCATGGATGGCATCAATACCATCTGCGTAATCTGTTGAGGATGAAGGAACATCCGCCAGATTAACAGGGGCATTGATCTCTTCAATACAAGAAGAAGAAGGAGAAGCCAACGAAGGGACAACACTATTGGATCCTACCTCATTCCTTATGTTGCGTCTCTGTCTGGTCGATGATATTTTAAATATCGGTTTCCTCGACACAGATAACATAAAATTAAAGGAACTCATAATTAAAATTACTAATTAAATTAAGTGTATGTTAGGAATATAAATGTAAATATATGTATATGAAAAAAATCAATATAATTTAAAAATGGAAAAAAATGGTTAGTAGATAATAGAAAAATGGTAGTTAGTAGTTATAATAGTAAATAAAATATATGAATAATTTATATTAATTAATATGCGATTCGAATAAGACGCCTGTTGCACTGCACTCTCGTTCGTTCAGCGACACAAAGCGAATGATATAAAACGGTTGAACGCTGTCTCTGGTATAAGTTTTTGCGGGAAACGCGTTTATTGGATGCGAATTTCCGTCACGTTGATTTCTGCAACCAATGTAAATACCTCCCGCGAAAATTGATGGATCGTCTTTTGTTTTATAACGGAACGACCGCACAGATGATTGTTATCCGTTCTGAGGCTCGTCGGAGACGGTACAGACTGCGAAATTCGGATACATTTTACTGCGATTTTTTTTTTCAATTTCTTTATAGGGACTACAGGAGAGAAGTGCAATTGCCAAGGATGAATTCAAATGTAAGTATGACTTTTATTCATTGCAATTACATGTATCGCGGATTCGAATGTATACATATTTTAAATTTTCTTACAATATTCATTTATTACAGATGGAAATGGAACACCGTCCGAAGAGGATGGCCAACAAGCCGGCCCGGTATCAAACCACGTCCTCCGACGAAGAACCGCGAAAGCGTTTAAAGGTGGCCCCCGGAAGTATCGTCGAGGACATAACAGACCTGAGGGCTACCTTGGAGGGCGTGAACGATGAAGTTCTATCTAATTATAGACAACACGAACACACGAACACATACACATCACTAGACACATACTCGCCATACACAAGCACATACACACCAACAAACATAAACATATACAGGCCACCTCCAACAGTATATGCACCACCAACGCAAAGTTTTCATATTTCAGATGCAGCGGAGAGCAGGCCTGAACCAGGGATGCAGCAAGGTACGGAACCTACAAATTTACAAATAAGGTTGTAACCGATCGATTAGACCGTCGATACGTCACATAGTGTAGGGGCCCATAGAGCCGGCCCCACTATCATGTCATGGTACGAATCGCGCAAGCGTAAGATTCCCCTTCGCTGCCTAGAGCACCGAGCGAGGTGCCTGCCGATCCGCGAAACGAGCACTTGTCGTCGAGGCTCCAATGCGAACAGACGCATTTTCAGCTCTTATAAAATTATCCGACTACACGCACTCACCGCAAGCAGATCAACAGCTATGAAGTATTGTGCTCTAGTCTCGCTTCCGAGATTGCTTCCGCGCCCATGAGCAACCTGTGTCATTTTCTCTAATCAACCGAATTCCTACTAATTCGCAAGAGAAGGGAATTTGAACTAGCGAGCCATGAGACGTGTGAGGGAGTCGGTGCCCGCGTTAGTATACGAATTTTCCATATAGAAAGGGACGGCTCGACGGCAAGTATCCACGCGCCGAGCAAAGCGTTAGACAAAACATACTTCTGCGGGAAGCCGTTAAATTCCGTTTCGCGTGCGAATTATGTTTGTCCCTCGCCTCGAACGTCAAGGACGGTCGCGTCTTTAAACTATTTGTACACAGCGTGCCGCTAACCGACGATCATGACCGTTAGAAGAGCACTTCGATGTAATGGCGCACCGCGATCTTCGTCGTAACAAGGAAAATAAAATGATTGTGATATTTTCCTCTCTTCAATCTGAGTGTTTCGTCCTTATTTTCTCTCCCCGTCTCTATCCTACGAAATCGTGCTCCTAAGGAAGAGCACGGTTACAAGGTAAGTTGCATCTTCATTCTTTTTCTATACAATATTGGGAATAAGAATATATTCCTCAATTTGTTACATGTTTAAGGACATTTTCTTACAAATATTAATGTTTACAGGGATCTATATACAAAAATTGGCAACCTGGAGTCCATGGTAACGTAAATATTGATTGCATGTTATTAAAGTATATATAATTATCATTTATCTTTATAGGAAAACCCATTCATTATTGGAGAAGGTGGCGAAGCAGCAGCAGCAGCTGCTGCACCAGCATCATGCAATTCCGTCAAAGCCAGCGTTTCTACCAATTTCATCGCTGGCTGGAATGACGGAATTCCAAAATATTGATGAAGACAGCTACACGGAAGTTGTAAGTGAAACAGAAGTCTCATTTTATTTATCTTTATGTAACAAATGTTTGTGTCAGTTGGTACTTACTTTGTTTAGGTACACTATTTGGAGTACGTGGGCGGCTTCAACCTGAAGGAAGCAGTCACCCTCTCTTTTAAAGAAACAGTGAGTGACTGCTTGCTAACATCTTATTCCTGGTTGGGCCGCGAAGATAACAATCTCGCACTTTGCGAGACAAGAATTGTTCGTGCTATACACGGTAAGAATCACTGTTTATATAATTGTGATACTATTACTTCATATGGTATTCAGTATTCATATTATATGCTTACATTTGATTTTTAGATGCCGTGCTCCGGAATAGGCACTTCCTAAGGCCGTCCCGCAAGGATGTAGCGGAACACTTGAAAGCTGCGCTTCGCACTGCTAAGGAAGGAGTGCGAAGCAAAAGAAGAGGCCCCCGAAATCCTCAGCATGAAACAGTGGATAACTTTTGGACTGCTGAGGAAGAATCACGTTGAAACAGGAAGAGGTTAGTTTTGTATTATATTACATATATAATCATAACCTTGAAACACATGTACGTACGTATGTACTCGCAAGTACCTTCATGCCTTTTTTCATTCACTGCCATAAACTCACTTGTTGGATAAATAACTCTAATCCAAACACATCTTTTTGAATCTTTCTCTTCTCTTTCGCTTTCTCATAGCGAGCAATCCATCTATGGCCGATTCAGTGTATGATTAGGAACATACCTCATGCAAGGCCAATAGTTGTACGTTTTTATATGGGATGGCAGAGACCGTGTCAACTGTAAACTGCTCGAAACCGTGCTCCAAATCTTTTTTCTTTCTCTACGGCGCATGGCAGCTC
Organism: Osmia bicornis bicornis; assembly: GCF_907164935.1. Classification (NCBI taxonomy): domain Eukaryota; kingdom Metazoa; phylum Arthropoda; class Insecta; order Hymenoptera; family Megachilidae; genus Osmia; species Osmia bicornis. The sequence goes on along the minus strand of NC_060223.1, from coordinate 237,779 downwards.
TAACACTGCCCTCTAGCGAGAATGTACATATGTACATAAACATTTATACATATGCATAATATTTATAATTTGCAGCAGGCTGGGGTCAAGCCGTGAAGAGGAACTGAAGAAGAACTGAAGAGGATCTGAAGAGAAACTGAAGAGGACCTGAACATATAATTATTTTGTACACTTTTTTATTTTTATGAATTTATATATTATTTATATCAACATTTATATGTTGATTTGTTATGTATATTGTTGACATTGTAAATGTACATTTTTTGGTTGTGAATACTGATAAGGTTTTGGCAGTTTTCCTTATCCTATCAACAAATGTTGGTATTCTTATATTTATTCTGCCAAATAAAATATTTTATTTTTTGTTATATATTCTGTTTACAGTTCTTTTAGTATCCGTCCCTTTCCTATCCCCCCCGAAAAGGACAAGTGTGAATGTATTGTATATATCTTATACATTCATTGTTCGGCCCTCGACGTTTTATTTTGTGTCAAGACCGAAGGTAGTTTATAACTTCAAGTGGCTCGGTGCGTAGACCACCATGAACAGCCTATGCCTCGAAATACGAACCGAGGCAGGGTCTTTGTTTAGTTCTCGCTAGGATCAGTCTTAACGTAAGCACGGCCAAGTCGTAAATTATCCAACGGTTTGTCATCGCCATTCCCGATAAATTAAAGAGCAAGCGAGAACGGAAATTAGCTCTTCGTTGACCTTTTTTTAATGCGTAGATTCTCGGGCGATCGACACTTATTAGGCAGTCTAAAAAGAAGCTTGCGACAGTTCAGATCGCGATCGACGACATGGTTCGTCCACGAGTGCAAGTTTAAAGAATTCTAATAATAACGTATATTATGGTCGTGACGACGACCCGTAGAGTTGGTTAAGCATGTATCTCTCTAATTTACATTATCACCTGATATCATGTAAGCTGTCGAGCGTCGACCTGCCGGGTTGGGTACTGCATGTAACCACCCGGACCCGTATTCGCTTACATGGTCAGGTATTATAATCGAACGCAATGACATTTATTGCACGCATTTCCACCGGTCATTAGTATAATCAAACGTAATATTAAGAAAACAAGGGGTTTTTTATGCCGACGGGCTTTTTGCCCATAAGCATGTAGAGCCAATAAACGATTATTAATATTTAGGCTCAAAATCGTCTAAATTCATTTATTAAAATACCCTCCTCCTCACACATATTATTTCCTATTTTTGAAACACGGGATCTCTCCATGTTGGAGAGATTTCGACGATACATTCATTTTTCACAATCTGATCATGACAATTTTTCAGAAGATTATATATAAATGTACATATACTGTATACATGAAAAATGTATAATGGTATCTTTCATTTTTCTTATTGAATAAAGTTAACGCATTATCAATTAATTGCACTTTATTAATTATCAATAATTTTATTTTATAATTTATAATTTTCTTTTTATTTCGTTCGTAGTATTACAATTCATGTTATTGAAAGTTGCAGGATCTGCTGCCAATCTGCCGCAAATCTGCCATCACAGTCTGCGCGCAGACTCTGTTCTGTTTCTGCCTCCAATTTGGTAACAGGTTATGGTAGCAGAATCTGTTCGGTTTATTACGCCAATCTGCTTTTGCAGGGCTTGTTACATTTCTGCCGTCAATCTGCTGCAATAACTGTATTTAACAGATCCTGCATCAAATCTGTAGCCATTCTGCTTGCAAAACCTTGTAACAGGAATCTGACAGAATCTGCTATGCGCAGGTTTGGCTATCTGGGAGTGAGAAAGGTAATTAAGCTGAGAATACGATAATGAGTGAAATTAAACGAAACTAATAAATCAATGTCAGAATGACAGAATAGCCTACGTAAACTATTAAACTCGCGATAAAAGTGCAAAACCGATGCACATAGCAACCAAAATAAAATAAATAAAATAAATAAATACGGTGCCGCACCGTAAATGCCATGAAATAGTATGAAATATGAAATATGAATATGAATAGATGGTAAAATAAAATAAAATAAAATAAAATGAAATGAGATAAATTGAAATAAAATGAATGAAATAACATAAAATAAACAAACTAAACTACGATAGATGATAAAACATGAAATATGAAATAAAATATAAAGTGAATTACGAAATATGAAATATGAAATACGAATATGAAATAAATCAGACGACGAGATAGCAAATATAAATAAATTGAACAACTAAACAATTAAACAATTAAATCTCCCCACGAGACGTAAATTGCGCAGATTCATTAAACACATTACATAATTATACCGTTGCGAATAATAAATAATAAATAATAAATAAAATGTCAATAAGACAGAATAGAAAAAGAAATAGAAATACGATGATAAAAACCCAGATAGCCAAACCTGCGCATAGCAGATTCTGTCGGATTCTTGTTACTAGGTTTTGTAAGCAGAATGGCTACAGATTTGATGCAGGATCTGTTAAATACAGTTATTCCAGCAGATTGGCGGCAGAAATGTAACAAACCCTGCGTAAGAAACCGAACAGATTCTGCTACCATAACCTGTTGCCAAATTGGAGGCAGAAACAGAACAGAGTCTGCGCGCAGACTGTGATAACAGATTTGCGGCAGATTGGCAGCAGATCCTGCAACTTCAGCCATTTAAATTTTAAACGGAACAGTGACTATACATATAAGTGGTATTTAAAATCTTTTTCCGAACTACATGTGTTCAGGAATAAGAACTGTATAAATTTGATAGGAGCACAGGATATTTTTTTTCAATAACATGAATTGTAATACTACGAACGAAATAAAAAGAAAATTATAAATTATAAAATAAAATTATTGATAATTAATAAAGTGCAATTAATTGATAATGCGTTAACTTTATTCAATAAGAAAAATGAAAGATACCATTATACATTTTTCATGTATACAGTATATGTACATTTATATATAATCTTCTGAAAAATTGTCATGATCAGATTGTGAAAAATGAATGTATAACATATATACAATACATTCACAGTTGTCCTTTTCTGGGGGGATAGGAAAGGGACGGATACTAAAAGAACTGTAAACAAAATATATAACAAAAAATAAAATATTTTATTTGGCCGAATAAATACAAAAATACCAACATTTGTTGCTAGGAGAAGGAAAACTGCCAAAACCTTATCAGTATTCACAACCAAAAAATGTACATTTACAATGTCAACAATATACATAACAAATCAACATATAAATGTTGATATAAATAATATATAAATTCATAAAAATAAAAACATTTGTTACATAAAGATAAATAAAATGAGACTTCTGTTTCACTTACAACTTCCGTGTAGCTGTCTTCATCAATATTTTGAAATTCCGTCATTCCAGCCAGCGATGAAATTGGTAGTAACGCTGGCTTTAACGGAATTCCATGATGCTGGTGCAGCAGCTGCTGCTGCTGCTTCGCCACCTTCTCCAATAATGAATGGGGTTTCCTATAAAGATACATGATAATTATATATACTTTAATAACATGCAATCAATACTTACGTCACCATGGACTCCAGGTTGCCAATTTTTGTATATAGATCCCTGTAAACATTAATATTTGTAAGAAAATGTCCTTAAACATGTAACAAATTGAGGAATATATTCTTATTCCGAATATTGTATAGAAGAAGAATGAACATGCAACTTACCTTATTTGTAAATTTGTAGGTACCTTGCTGCATCCCTGGTTCAGGCCTGCTCTCCGCTGCATCTGGAATATGAAAACTTTGCGTTGGTGGTGCATATACTGTTGGAGGTGGCCTGTATGTGGTTGGAGGTGTGTGTGGCGAGTATATGTTTATGTTTGTTGGTGTGTATGTGCTTGTGTATGGCGAGTATGTGTCTAGTGATGTGTATGTGTTCGTGTGTTCGTGTTGTCTATAATTAGATAGAACTTCATCGTTCACGCCCTCCAAGGTAGCCCTCAGGTCTGTTATGTCGTCGACGATACTTCCGGGGGCCACCTTTAAACGCTTTCGCGGTTCTTTGTCGGAGGACGTGGTTTGATACCGGGCCGGCTTGTTGGCCATCCTCTTCGGACGGTGTTCCATTTCCATCTGTAATAAATGAATATTGTAAGAAAATTTAAAATATGTATACATTCATATCCGCGATACATGTAATTGCAATGAATAAAAGTCATACTTACATTTGAATTCATCCTTGGCAATTGCACTTCTCTTCTGTAGTCCCTATAAAGAAATTGAAAAAAAAAATCGCAGTAAAATGTATCCGAATTTCGCAGTCTGTACCGTCTCCGACGAGCCTCAGAACGGATAACAATCATCTGTGCGGTCGTTCCGTTATAAAACAAAAGACGATCCATCAATTTTCGCGGGAGGTATTTACATTGGTTGCAGAAATCAACGTGACGGAAAGTCGCATCCAATAAACGCGTTTCCCGCAAAAACTTATACCAGAGACAGCGTTCAATCGTTTTATATCATTCGCTTTGTGTCGCTGAACGAACGAGAGTGCAGTGCAACAGGCGTCTTATTCGAATCGCATATTAATTAATATAAATTATTCATATATTTTATTTACTATTATAACTACTAACTACCATTTTTCTATTATCTACTGTAACGTGGTGACACCTGTGCCCCCCCGTTACAATCGCTGCGCTTCTCCCCCCTCAAATCCCACTTAAAAATGACCCTTAACCCTTCTAACACCTCACCCCCTTTTCCCCGCCCGCCGGTGTCGGGCCGATGGAGGCGACGGAAAAGAGACAACAGGGATCACCCGCAAACAGGAGCTACGAGGCCGGCGACAGACCTTCCACCCTCCAGGGGAGGAAAAGCAACGCGGGACTTCGGAAAACCAGACGAAGCGGCCCAGCAGCTGATACAAATGTCCACCCGGAGCCATCTGTCGCCGAGCCCGAAGACTTCAGTCCGCCCGCCACCGCAGGAGATCAGCCGGCCGCATCGATCCCGAACACCGGCCGATCGACAATCGATAACCAACCTATTCCGTTGCCAGAAAAGGCCCCCTTCCTATTCCCCATCCCCACCCCAAAAACCATCCCGCGACGGTCTCGTCGTCGCGGCCGCGACGACGAGCCGTCATTGAGCCCTGGGCTATCTAAGCAAGCGATTAGTACAGATTTATAGAGATTTTGTACAGAGCGATTAGAGAAGCGGGGTGCGATTGTGTGTGGAGTTGACGTAAGTCCCTTCCGATACTAACTTGTAAAGAGTGAGTGCAAGGCAACGGCGACCTTCGATTGCGAACTTGCGTGTCCGCGTATCGCGCCGGTTATCCCACGTTATATTTTTCGAAACCTTTTCTGTCCAACCCCTAACATTCCCGTCTAAAAGCATCCTCACGCGTAACGTAGACCAACTTCCAGAAAACCTTCCTCACCCTGACATCTTCCCTAACCCTCGACAAATCCTCCTTGCGTACTCCCCCGCGAGATTGTAAGGACGAAAGTGCCCGTGTCCCACCCCTTGTAGCAACCCCCATTAAAGCCCTTTTCCAAATTTTGATTGCCACCGCGAGTGGCTGGCGCCCAACAATCCAAATTGTGAAAGAGTGAACCCCCGAAAGGGTCACAAATTTGGCGCCCAACGTGGGGCCTGGAAAATTTTGTTCAAAAAACTCTCGCGTGGAGGAAAATTTGTAAAGACCGTTAAAAATTCGAAAGATCTCGAAACCGTCGTGGAAGGTACCCGTTGCCGAGAGCCTCCTGTTGTTGTTTTTTTTTGTCGAGTGTCGCCGGTCGAACGCGGCGTGGGTTTGAAATCTGATCCATTAACGTCCTACGGACGATAAACAATGAGTCAGCGACGTACGCCGTTTTCGACCGAACCGTCCTCGTTATCGAAATTAGTGGAACGGTATTGTTATCTGTGTCGAAATCTATTTCTGTTGTGTATCCTCCCGAATTCAAAACTTCGTTCGCGATTTGCCGATATCGAGGGCCCGGCCGTGCTTTCGCCGACCCTGAGCACTCTATCGAGCCTGTTCGATTTCAGATTTTCTCTTTTTCTTTCGCCCCTTTTTTTCAGAACCGATTACCGAAGACCGAGCTTTGGGTTTTCCAGAAAAAAAAAAAATATTAATAAAACCGGGTATTGTTGTGTCGAATTGCTTTATATATTTTTTTCTTTTTGCGATTGTACCCCTCTTTTCTTTCAGAATCCTTTACCCTTTTTGTTTTTCCCCAGTTTTTCTGGTATCGTTGCCGCCGGGAACGCGAAAAAAAAAAATCGCGAAAATGGATTCGGAGGAGGCACGGGTAATAAGAGAGCGCGTTGGTAATATTGACGTAGTGGAGCTGATACAGCTCATGGATCACGCGCGGTTGAATATACGGGGAAAGTTACAGGATCTCCAGGACCGGTACGTTCGCGCGGAAATACGGCGAGTACTCGGCCCGAATGCCGCGCCATGGGATATTACGCTCGACACAGCCGGGGATCGCCTGCCATTTACTCTTTTTACGGCATGGGAGACCCCGGCTGTCGATGATTCCCCTCCGCATCCCACCGCCGATCCTACTTCCCGCCAACCGGAGGATCCTGAGCCTGAAACGGCCGATCCACCCACTTATGAAACCTCCTACCGATCCCTTCCCGAAATACGCCCCCAACCTTACATTCCCAACCCCGCTACCCTGACCTCAACCACCACGACTGTTACAGTAACTTCTGTTTCCCGTCCCACTCCTGTTAATCCTCCATCGATAGATCTAAATCAGTCCCAGCTTGCCGGGGAACGGCGCGAAAGGGTTACGTTCGCGCCCGACCCGAGTACCGGCGAGCACTCCACCCCCTTACCTACACTCCCCTTAAATCCATTCATCGATCCCATCACGATACCAGCACCTCAAAATCCACCCCCTAACCCTCCAACTCGTCCTCTAAATACCTCCAACCCGTACCGTACTAGCCTAGGGGCAGCTCCGCCTCCCCTAAGTAGTACCCACCTCCTACAAAGAATCTCTGAAACCCAGTATCCTTTCCTCCCGCCACAACCGATCCCTGCACCAACCCAAGCTCCAAACCCTATGGATTACACTTACCCCGTTCCATACCCCTCCCAACGCCCATACTGTCCTCCATTTTTCCCCTCTTTCCCTCAGCTACCCCCGCACTTCGCCGAACCCTCCCTTTCCCGAACCAACCCTTTTCATCCCCTAGGGAATTCTTCCCAACCTTCCTATATTCCTGCCGCAGGCGAGGCTCGCGCTGCGGAATTATTCCGTAAATGGAAGATTTCCTTTTCGGGAGCCCCCGGGGAAGACGGGGAGGAATTCCTCGAAACCTTGGCCGAGGTTGCCACCACCCAGAACCTTACTGAACCCGAACTGATCCGAGCTATCCCCTATGCCTTAACCGGAGAGGCGCGAGCCTGGGCCCATACTTGGGCCAGTTATGGCGAATTCCTGCACAACTTCCGTTTATGTTACACCCCGAGCAACTACCAAAACCGCCTAAGAATGGACCTAATGACCCGCACCCAAGGGGAGCGGGAACCCCTCTCCATCTACCTTTCCAAACTACAAGTGATATTCCGCCGTCTAGAACCTCCCCTATCCACTCCCTAACAGTTAGGAATAGTAATTCGAAATCTCCACCCTCGCTACAAATTAGTAGTCGACTTCCACCCTCCCAATTCCTTTAACGATTTACTCCGTCTGGGAAGGTGGGTGGAAGAGACCCAGCGGAGCAGCGAGGAGTATCGCGGGCCACCGACGGCGGGGAGCCTCACGATCCCGGGAACGGGGTACGTGCCCCCGCCGGGAGGGCCGCGATCGAAACTCGCGGCAGCCGCTGAGTACTCCCGACCTTCCTCAGCATCCCAATCCGTCCCGAAAACCCCACGAAATGCACCAGCCTCGAACCGCCCCCAAACCTCAACCTCCAACCGTCCCGTTACACCTCCTCCTCCCCTCACCATTACCGAGATCCCCAGTTTGATGTCCCTTCCCATGCTACCACCCCCTGCCAGATACCGTGCCCCAACCTCCCTGAACGCGTCAATCCCCAACCGCCCTACTTCCTACTCCCAAGCGACCTCCGGTTCCCGACAACTACCTCCTCGTCCCGCGGCTACCTCCACCCAATCCTCCCTTCCCGGCCAATGTTGGAACTGCGGTCAAGCGGGGCATTGGTTCGGCGCCTGCCAGCAGCCGAGGAGGAAGTTTTGCTTCCGGTGCGGCAAGTTCGACGTCATCGCACCGGAATGCCCGAATTGTTTGTCGGGAAACGCCTGCGGAGGTCGGCGGTAAGGGTCGACGCGACCTCCCCGAAAAACTCGATCCAACCCCCCAAATCCCGCGTCCAGAAACCCCCGAAAACTCCTTCAACCGCACCGCTTCCAACTCCAAGGAAATCCCCTTTAGTAGAGCCCCGTACAGAACCCTATCCCGGCGATAATCGCATTTTCCTCCCCTTGCAACACGGTAAATATATCTTCCAAGCCCTCCTTGATACCGGCGCAACCCATTCCTATGCAGGTCCCAAAATCGCTCAATTATTCAGACTCCATTTAACCCCTTCCCAAGCCTGCATGATCCTAGCCAACAACATCAAAGAGAGAATCCTCGGAAAGGTTACCGTCGCGATCCAGGTCGATGACGAAATCCACAACCTCCCCCTCCGCGCAAGCGAGTCATTGGGGTATGAGGTAGTCCTGGGGATGGATTTTATCGCCCGGTTTGGAATTACCATAGACGGAGATCTAAGGACGTGGCGAACTCCGAACGGACCTCTTCACCCCTTCTACCCTGAATCCTCACCCGATCCCTTTCCCATGAACCCCTCTTGCGCCGGACTTTCCGAAGCAACCCCCGAGGAAATCTCGGGAATTCAAACCCTTCTTGATCGCCTCATCCCACACCCATCCTCTACCTTAGGAACCACTCCTCTTGTTACACATTCTATTGATGTTCAAAACCACCCTCCTATTAAACAACGTCCCCGTCGCATGGCTCCGCGTGTGTTAGAAGCTGCACAAAAGGAAGTAGATTCCATGCTCCAGTCCGGTATAATCGAACCCTCCTCTAGTGCCTGGTGTAGTCGTCCCGTCCTAATCCCCAAACCCAACTGCTCCTACCGATTTTGTATAGACTACCGGGACGTTAATAAAGTCACAAAAAAACATGCCTATCCCCTCCCTAGCATGGATCGTATCCTCGATAGCCTCCGAACTGCCCGTTATATTTCCAAATTAGACCTTAGCCAAGCATATTTCCAAGTTCCCCTCGATCCCTCCAGTAAAGAAATCACCGCTTTTGCAGTTCCCGGTAGAGGCCTTTTCCAATTCACCCGCATGCCCTACGGCCTCACCAACGCCCCCGCAACCTTCCAACGCATCATGGACAAATTGATCACTCCTGACTGGGAGCCACACATCTTCGCGTATTTAGACGACGTGGTAATCGCGACCGACACGTACGAGGAGCACTTAGAATGGCTCGCGAAAGTTTTGACCAGACTACGAGAGGCGAATTTAGAAATAAACCGTGAAAAAAGCGAATTTTGTTGTTCCGAGGTCCGATATCTCGGCTTTTTAATAAATAAGGGCGGTATGATTGCCGATCCAGAAAAAATAGAACCCATACTTTCCTACCCTCCACCCACTACCCTAAAACAACTCCGACGCTTCCTTGGAATGGTGAAATGGTATTCCCGATTTTTAAAAGATGTTTCCAAAGACCAAACCCCCCTTACCCGTCTCCTACAAAAGGATGTTGCTTGGGAATGGGGTCCCGAGCAAGCATCCGCGTTTGAAACCTTGAAAACGGCCCTCACCAAAACTCCCGTCCTGGCTCGTCCCGATTTTACCCTTCCCTTTTCCCTCCAAACTGACGCTAGCGATACGGCTATCGGAGCAGTTCTTGTCCAAACCGTAGACGGTGAAGAACACCCGATAGCCTACGCTAGCCGTTCCCTCACTCGCGCGGAGAGAAACTACTCCGTGACGGAAAGGGAGTGTCTGGCCGTCGTGTGGGCAACCCAAAAATTTCGCCCCTATATTGAAGGGTCCGAAATTACTGTGGTGACGGACCACAATAGTCTCCGGTGGCTTCACCACCTTAAGGACCCTACTGGACGATTGGTCCGGTGGGCCTTGACCCTTCAAGGCCAGCCGATGAAAATCGTCCACCGAAGGGGAACCCACAACGTCGTGCCGGACGCTCTCTCCCGAATGTATGGCGACCCAATAGACGGCGTAGCAGCCGTCGGTAACGATCCTGAACCATGGTACTCCAATAAGCTTCGTGACGTAAGAGATTTTCCCTCCAAATATCCCGACTGGACCATTGAAGATAATAGATTGTATTACCACCGTCCTAATTTCCTTCTAGACCCCATCGTCCCCGAACTTGACGGGTGGAAATTAGTCCTCCCGCTTTCCTTACGCCCCACGATCCTCCCCAATCCGGCCACCTTGGCATTGATAAGACTTACTACCGTCTGACACAAGATTTCTATTGGCCTGGAATGTTTCAGGATGTAGTCCAATTTGTCAGACGGTGCCTTCAATGCCAACAAAGCAAAGTTTTGCAGCGGCCACCGGCGGGGTTGATGCGGGAGCGCCCGGTGGAGGCGCCCTGGACCGTCGTGGCTGCTGACATTATGGGTCCCTTCCCTCCCAGTAAATCCCAAAATAAATATCTCCTCGTTTTCCAAGACCTTTTCACAAAATATATTGAAGTAAAACCCCTCCATAAAGCTTCCGCCAAACCAATCCTTTCCGCTTTTGAGTCCCTTGTCCTCCACCGATGGGGATGTCCCAAATTCCTCCTTACGGATAACGGTACAGAATTTTGCAACAGAGACGTAACGAACAGACTGACCACGTACGGAATCAAACAGACGACAATTCCTCCCTACCATGCCCAAGCAAATCCTGTAGAAAGAGTTAATCGAACTCTCAAAACCATGATCACGACGTTTATTGGAGAAGACCATCGAAATTGGGACAAACACCTTCCCGAATTTTGTTTTGCCTATAATACCGCCGTACATTCCTCCTCCCTCGTTTCTCCCGCGTTCCTCAATTTTGGTCGAAACCCCCGTCCCATCCAAAACCTACGCCATGAAAGTAAACCCGATTCTTTAATAACTCCCCAAAATCCCCAAGAATGGTCCAACCGCATTTCCCGGTTAACCCTTTTATACGACATTGTCCACCGAAATCTAGAGAAAGCCTCCTACCGCCAAGCCTCCTATTATAATCGTGGGCGTCGTGACGAGCGCTACCAAATTGATGACCTCGTCATGAGACGCCAACGAATCCTTTCCTCCGCTGCTCACAATTTCGCGTCCAAACTCGCCCCTAAATTTTCAGGTCCCTACACCATTTCAAAAATCCTTTCTCCCGTTGTATACGAATTAAAAGATTCTGATGCAAATATCATTCCTAAAGTCCACATTAAAGACCTTAAACCCTTCAGACCCCCTCCAAATTTTGACGATTCAATTTCCGAAAACCCTTCCTTAAGTCAAGATATTACCAATATTTCTCAGCCAGGACCCTCTTCACAAACCCATGACATTTCCACCCAACAAATACCACAACAAACTCCCACGCAAACGTCCCCTTCCTCGCCTACCCCTACTCCAGCGCCTCGTCGAGGACGAGGGAGACCCCGAAAAATCCAAGCACCCCAAAACACTCCACCGATAATAAACACACCACCCACTCCAGTTCCACTCCCACGCCGAGGGCGAGGGAGACCGAGGAAAACTCCGATACCTCCACACAATACTCAAATCATAATTCCAACACCCATTCCTACTCCACCCCCTCGCCGTGGACGAGGGAGGCCCCGAAAAGTCCAAATACTCCCAAACCCTACGCAAATCATACCCTCCCAACAAGCTCCTACCCCACCCCCTCGTCGAGGACGAGGACGACCCCGAAAACACCCCCTAAACCCTACGATAAACGTAATAAAAACAGACCAACCCTCCATACCTCCCCTCATGTCCTTACCCATTCCACGACCTAGAATTTTCCTAGATATCGACAATAATGAAACAAAAATTTAGCGCTCAAATCTCGGAAAACGAAAATAAACAATAATAAAATTCCATTTGCGTAAGCCGTAAGCGACGATACCAGAAACCAAAATTAACACTAACCCACCACCACTAAAGCCACCCCCAGCAAAGTGCCCACCAAAGGAAAATCCTACTAACAAACTTACACCCCAACAGATGTTTGCATCAAGGAGAGGAGGTAGAGGCCGGGGGAGCAGGGCCCGAAGGAGGAGGCCGACGCCGCGGCGGCCGCGGCTATGGAGAGGCCGGCCGCTGCCGCAGACCGCCGAAATTGCGGTCCAGACGGACTCGGAGGAGTCCGAGTATCTGACCCCTCCCGTATCCCCTACCCCATCTCCTACACCATCCACCCCCGACTTCCCCTCATCACCTACACCCTCAACCCCACCCCAAACACCAACTTCCCTAACCCACAACCCAAGTCCTTCCCCCACCATCCAAATCCACCGGATAAGAGCGGCAGTCCGCTCGCTTAAAACCCCAACGTCCAGCACCCCAATCCCCACCACTTCCCCACGCCCAACCCCATCCGTCGACCCCCATCTGGCCTCATTACAGGCAGCGGCAGCACGCCTGAGGGCCCAGAAGGGCCGCGACCTTCCCCCAATCCCCACCACACCACCCCAAGCCCCATCCCTAAAATACCTCCACAGAACCCTATCCCGCTATCCCCCTCCGGAACCCCTATTCCCAGAATACTCCCCCGCCTCACGCCCCCAAACCCCCGAGATCCCACCCCTCATATCCCTCAAAATCCCCCCGCCACTTCTAATGTCCCTTAAAATCCAGAAACCCCACAACCTCCCCTAAATTCCCTTCGTCTTCCTTTCTTTTTCCCCTATTCCTCTCTTCCACTACTCTTTCTCTTCCTCTATTCTTTCTTTTTCCCCCATTCCTCTTTTCCCCTATTCCTATTTTCTTCTATTCTTTCTTTTTCCCCCATTCCTCTTTTCCCCTATGCCTCTTTTCTTCTATTCTTTCTCTTCCTCTATTCTTTCCCTTCCGCTATTCTTTCTCTTTCCCTATCCTTTCTCTTCCCTATTCTTTCTCCTTCCTTTCCGAGTAACTGTCCCCTTGCTTTCCAGTCCTTACCCCTACTTCCACCCTTCTCTACCCCAAATGAGCCCCTACAATATTTCCCCTCCCGTCCACCCAGTCCCACCTTACCCGACAAAGACCAATTTTTTTTTGCAACGACGAAATTCCCACCTTCCCTTAACCCACATAAAACTTTGACACAACGAACCACAAAACCCAAGGCAGGTAAAATTAAGTAATAATTTCTCCACCCAATATTTAGATTCTCCCCCTTTTTCCCTCATGATTTCGGCCACATACTAACCCGTTTACATTACAGGTCCACCCATTTAAAACTCATATAACATGAGACGTCAACAGGAGGGTCGCTCATGTCCGCGAGCCCCCTGAATGAGAGCGCAGCATGGAAGGATGAGTGTCCGCGACAACCCGCCGATTTTGCATCTCTGTTCTCAAAATTATTGTTCACCTAAGCCCTTATCCCTACCCGTTGTATCTCCCGTTTCCGGTCAAGGCGGGGGGGTGTTGTAACGTGGTGACACCTGTGCCCCCCCGTTACAATCGCTGCGCTTCTCCCCCCTCAAATCCCACTTAAAAATGACCCTTAACCCTTCTAACACCTCACCCCCTTTTCCCCGCCCGCCGGTGTCGGGCCGATGGAGGCGACGGAAAAGAGACAACAGGGATCACCCGCAAAAAGGAGCTACGAGGCCGACGACAGACCTTCCACCCTCCAGGAAAGGAAAAGCAACGCGGGACTTCGGAAAACCAGACGAAGCGGCCCAGCAGCTGATACAAATGTCCACCCGGAGCCATCTGTCGCCGAGCCCGAAGACTTCAGTCCGCCCGCCACCGCAGGAGATCAGCCGGCCCCATCGATCCCGAACACCGGCCGATCGACAATCGATAACCAACCTATTCCGTTGCCAGAAAAGGCCCCCTTCCTATTCCCCATCCCCACCCCAAAAACCATCCCGCGACGGTCCCGTCGTCGCGGCCGCGACGACGAGCCGTCATTGAGCCCTGGGCTATCTAAGCAAGCGATTAGTAGAGATTTATAGAGATTTTGTACAGAGCGATTAGAGAAGCGGGGTGCGATTGTGTGTGGAGTTGACGTAAGTCCCTTCCGATACTAACTTGTAAAGAGTGAGTGCAAGGCAACGGCGACCTTCGATTGCGAACTTGCGTGTCCGCGTATCGCGCCGGTTATCCCACGTTATATTTTTCGAAACCTTTTCTGTCCAACCCCTAACATTCCCGTCTAAAAGCATCCTCACGCGTAACGTAGACGAACTTCCAGAAAACCTTCCTCACCCTGACATCTTCCCTAACCCTCGACAAATCCTCCTTGCGTACTCCCCCGCGAGATTGTAAGGACGAAAGTGCCCGTGTCCCACCCCTTGTAGCAACCCCCATTAAAGCCCTTTTCCAAATTTTGATTGCCACCGCGAGTGGCTGGCGCCCAACAATCCAAATTGTGAAAGAGTGAACCCCCGAAAGGGTCACACTACTAACCATTTTTTTCCATTTTTAAATTATATTGATTTTTTTCATATATTAACCACTGTTGGCGAAATTCCCCAAATTGTCGCAGAACACGAAGTTGGCAACGAAAGTATTTCGTCGGTGCGTCGTTACCGATAGCGGCAGCACCTCTCGGGCCCACTTTGTCCACGCGGTCCCCTCTCCACGCGGAACCGGCACGATCCACGCCATGATCGATTCTTGTTCTTCTTGTACGATCGCTTGGTGTGAGAATACGTGCATCACAGACCACGCTATTTTGTACAAGTACGCCATTTTGACCACGCTTCGTGTAATTTCGCTGTCCACGCTATTCGCTCATGTATTCAGCACACGCATTGTTGTAAATAGTGTAAATAAACTCAATTATTAATCTAGTAAGGTGCGTGTTTCATTCTCCGCCCTCGCAGACCACGCTTTTCGGAAACAACCACAAATTATTTTTACTTACATTTATTTTTCATATACATATATTTACATTTATATTCCTAACATACATTTAATTTAATTAGTAATTTTAATTATGAGTTCCTTTAATTTTAAGTTATCTGTGTCGAGGAAGCCGATATTTAAAATATCATCGACCAGACAGAGACGCAACATAAGGAATGAGGTAGGATCCAATAGTGTTGTCCCTTCGTTGGCTTCTCCTTCTTCTTCTTGTATTGAAGAGATCAATGCCCCTGTTAATCTGGCGGATGTTCCTTCATCCTCAACAGATTACGGAGATGGTATTGATGCCATCCATGGTGTAGATGTGGATTACAATTCTTCTTCCTCTTCTTCTTCTTTGTCTTCTTCAGTGTTGTGTAGTTCTAAAGCGGTGCCTGAAACTTCATTTCAGGAAAGTTTGGCTTCATATTGTGTGGATAACAATATTAATCATGTTCAGGGTAATAATTTACTTACCCTTCTTCGAACACATAGCTGCTTTAGCCATCTACCCAAGGATATTAGGACTGTCCTGGGTACTCCACGAACTTGTGTTGCAACATATGTTGTAGAACCGGGAGAGTATGTGCATTTTGATGTCGAAGCTGAAATTGTAAAATCTATCAGGAATGCTTCTTTTTCATCAGATAGTGAATTAGAATTAGATTTCAGCACAGATGGATGTGCTTTAGATAGAGCGGGAACAATCCATCTGTGGCCGATTCAGTGTATGATTAGGAACATACCTGATGCAAGGCCAATAGTTGTCGGCATTTATAGAGGATTGCAAAAGCCTAGTGATCCTAATAGGCTTTTCAATATGTTCATCATGAACATTACCCATATGCTTTCCAACGGTGGTGTTGATCTTGATGGTACTAAGATACCAATAAAATTAAGGTGCTTTATTGCTGATGCACCAGCAAGAGCTTTCATCCTTAACCACCGTGGACATACATCCAGCCGGCCCTGTTCTAAATGCAAAGTGTCTGGTACGCACAGCGAAGGTAGATATGTCTCCAATGGCATAAAGCATCTGCTTAGAACTGACAACCAATACTCTCAATGTGTAGATGAGGACCATCATGAAGAAGGTTGCAGTCCCTTATCATTACTACCTCTTGGAATGGTTTCCCAGGTTCCATTTGAATATATGCATTTGGTATGCTCGGGCGTCAGGAAAAAAATATTATCTGCATGGATAAGTGGAAAATTTTCACGTTTGTCCAAATTGCCAGGTAGCCATCTTGCTTGTATGTCTGCAAGACTGGACAAACTCAGAGAATTTTGCCCCTCTGAGTTTGGAAGACGCCCAAGATCTCTGGTGTATAATACCAAGTATAAAGCAAGAGAGTTTAGGCAATTCCTTTTATACACAGGGCCGGTTGTGGCATATGGGCTCCTCAATGACAATTTATATACTCATTTCCTTTTCCTTCACACCGGTATTCGAATTTTAGCGTCACAATCTCCGTCGAGTCACTTTTTGAATTTTGCAGAGCTTGCTCTGAAAAAATTTGTCCATCGTTGTGAAGAGTTGTATGGCCCAAATTTTTGTTCCTATAATGTACATGGTCTTCTGCATTTGACCAATGATGTAAGACGTCTTGGTCCTTTAGATTCTTTTTCTGCTTTCCCGTTTGAAAGCAACATGCGAATTTTTAGAAAGTATTGTAGAAAGCCGGGCCTACCTCTGCAACAATTTGTGAACAGAATGGCGGAGATTCAGGCTCATGGAGCAAATAGGGTGAGGGTCGTTCCATCTTCTCATATTGAAGTATCTGTGCCTCTTGGTTGAGGTACTGATTTCCTCCAGTATCGTAGGATACACTTTAATGGCATGTCGTTCAGTCTTGATGTACGCGATAATTGCTGCATCTTGCGCGACGGTGCCATATGTATTCGGTCCTCCATTGCCGAGCACAGTAATACATTCCGCTTAGGTGTCAAGAAATTCACAGAGGTCGATGATATTTTTGATATCGGCATAAAATCCTCTGCGGTAGGTCTGTATAAATGTCGATATTTGAGCCCCGAATTTAATATTAGTCCACACGATATTTGTTCAAAGTGTTTCAGAATGCCGTTTGCTGGGGACAACATGGACGACAATGAAGAGGACGAACAAGAAAGAAGAGAATACGCCGTGGCTGTGATGCTACATTCCGACAACATGTAAGATCGATATGTATATATATGTATTTTCCTACTGTTAGCGTTTCGAGTGTTGGCAGTGGGAAGGAATGCGGGCTTGATCGGTCGTGCCCCATCTAGGCTTATACGCATTTTCGGCCGTACTGCCAACTTTTCAAACACGAACAGTATTTATATGAAATCATTAAATAAATAAATAAATGCAACATGTATTCATCTCTCTGCATCTCTTTCAATATTGCTATTGGTTTTACAGGCTACACTAAAGACGCGGGAAGGAAATGGCATTTAAATAAGAAATATATCCAGGATGAAGCGGCTTTAATTTTTAGGTATGACCCACTAAATGTTTTTGTTATTATAGTATTATTCTTACCAGTATCCTATATGACAGGTTTGAAAAGTAACTACTTTTTCTGACCAATTTTCAGAAGCTACAACCTACCCTACGAATCAGGGTAAAGCAATGCTGACACAGGCGGTTCTGGTGTATATATAAGTAAGTACGAGGAGTAGGGTTTTTAGTGGGTATACGTAGTCCCACACTACCGGGCTTGCGGTCCCTGCCCGGTGTGCATAAAGCATTTTCCCCCTCCTCGCAAAAAAAAAACCCCTAGGAACCAACCCTCGTCAAAATGTTTTATCCTAATCTAACCCTAACCTAACCTCAACCTAACCAACCCTCGTCAAAAAGTTTGAAAACACCTCATTTAAAATTGGACCAAACGACGAGATTTTTTGAGAACTTCTACACATGAATTTACTAACATATGTACTTTTGTTGTTTTAAAAAATTTCATTGTTCATAGTAACTTCTTCATTGCATTAATACTAATGAATTGTATACTTTCTTTTTTCAAGTACGGTAACCGAGAGGTTTCAAGAAGAAGCAACTGGATACGCGGTGCATACACGAGCACGCTCGCTTCAGCCCAAATGCAGTGGAGAAGAGGAATCACCACAACAAAGAAGAAATAAATAAAATACTAGCAGTCACAATTTTGGAATTCGATTACAAGTAATATAATTTCACATTTCTTCTCTTTGTTTGCAGTACTTACAATCCTGATTTCAAATTTTTGACTGACAGTATACTTCACAGAAATTGTTAATATAAAAATGAACATCGAAATTATAAATATCTATTTTAAATTAATAAATACATATATATATGTCGGTTATTATGAAAGTGGTGTAAATAGAAATGTAAAAAACATTGAACTTGTCAGTTCTTATGTATTATGCCGTTCAATAGAACTGATAAATTTTGACTTATACCACATTCATAATAACTAGCACATATGTATATTAATAATAAAATAAAAATATTGTAATATTCCTTTTTTTCCCTTAAAAAAAAAAGTAATAATAAGAATTTAAAGAGCTCATTTAAATGCCAGCATATGCACGTCCATTTAAAATTTAAATGGCTGAAGTTGCAGGATCTGCTGCCAATCTGCCGCAAATCTGACATTACAGTCTGCGCACAGACTCTGTTTTGTTTCTGTCGCCAATTTGGCAACAGGTTATGTTAGCAGGATCTGCTCGGTTCCTGACGCCAATCTGCTATATCATTCTGTACGCAGGTTCTGTTTGCAGAAACGCAGCCAAATGCGGAAACAGATGGCTATGGATTTGTAGACAGATTCTAGCAGAATCTGCTGCTAATCTGCTGCCAATCTGCATGCAAATTGCTATCTGGGAAGGAAATAATCAGTATAACACTAGTTGCATAAATTATCAAGGCACATCACACCGCCGTACCGTAGTAAATAAAATAAAATAAAATAGATGAAACAAATAACCCAGAATAACACAGAATATGACAAAGACAAAATAGTATGAATATAAATATATAAATGTAAACGGCGAAGTAAAGGTAGAAATAAATAAAAATATAAAACACTAAAAACACTAAAAACCATGAAAAATAAAGCGAAACATCAATAAATTATGTAAGCACGCCAAAATGAAAATAATGAAGATAATAAAATACAATGAATGAATAAAGAAAAGAAAACGAAACGAAATATACCGCGAACAAACACCGGAATCGAATAATCAAATAATAATCGAAAAACGACCGTGTTAAGTAAATAATAATTAAATAAACTTTAAATAGCACGGCGGAATAACGCGCCACTCAAACACACACAACCAGATAGTAATAATCAAAGGTAAATTAATGTATTAATAATAGGAATAGAAATAATGATAAATAATGATAAAATATCGAAAATTTAGAAAAATATCAAAAAATATCGATGCACTTTCACATAAATCACCTAATAAACCGTCGCAATAAACGTAGACCAAAATGAATAAAACACAATAAAAGAATAAACTAATACGTCACCGAACCGTTGACCTAATTTCACATCGTCTGTCCTCTTCTATCCAAGGCCCTGGCCGCGCGTGCAGCCGTCTGTCCTTCTTCAACTACGGCGGCCATCTTGAAAACCTGTCAGTTCTTGCACGCATTTACTTAACCAAATTAATCACAAAATCACTCAAAAAACGCGGAATTACACTACGAAACATTCATAATTAATGAGAATTATCCTTAAATAATGGCAAATGTTTATAATTAGCACCACGAACACCGGAAACACGGCATCGAAATACCGCGTAACACGCACACCACGTTTTTAACGATTATTAATAAATTAATACAATATTTAATTGAAAAACGACACATTAGTACCTCCGAACAAACGATAAAAATGATTTTAACAAAAAACGCGAATATCTAAGCAACTATCCACCGCGTTGCAAATCTAACCACAGAGCGACCACGAAACACGTCCGCTCTCCTCGACGCGTCGAGCGGGAATCACCAACCTAACCTAATCTAACCTAACCTAACCTAACCTTTTTTTTATATTTTGACAGCAAGAAAATACATTTACGTAAGCGAGGAACCCGTCGGGTTAGGAGGGGTCTCGGGCAGTGTGGGACTCAAAGGTACATACCAAAACAAGTTTCCCTGAGTTAGACCGTTACAGTACCCCAATACCCTCTAAAAACTTGCTCCGTATCGGTCACAGATACCTCCGGCAATGCCAGAGGGCTTTAATGGAGAGCATTCTGTGTAGCCACGATGTTGCTTACACATCGACCGACTCGGACGACCTAAAGGCGTTCAGTCGTCCAAGAACGTCGCGGGTAAGCCCCAGCGCACCTCCGCTTATAACGCAGGCTATTTTGACCGACGGTGATTTCATATAGCCACAGAAGGTATAGAGTGCGTTGGTGGACACTCTACAGCCGCTGTGCATACACACCGCCGGAACTGTGCATTATCCTTGCAGAATCATTTTTCCCTACCCGTATGTTTCCGCAGGAGATGTGTAGGATTGAGCTGAGCCGCTTGGTCACCAGAGGCCGCAACAAGCATTTGGACGAGCTAAGCCTCTCGATGGGCGGATCTCAGCCTGGGAGAGGTCGTGAAAACGAAGGAGTGCTCGCATGAATGCGAGAGAGAGGAGGGCCCGAGCCGCCTGGACACCAGCGACCGCTTCACACATTTGGGTGAGCTAAGCCTCTCGATGGGCGGATTTCGGGCCTGGAATTGGTTACGCGCACTGAGGAATGCACGCATGATAGCGAGCGAAAGGAAGTCTTGGGTTGCCTGGACACCATCGACCGCAACACACATTTGGGTGAGCTAAATCTCTTGATGGGCGAATTCCGGGCGTGGGAGAGGACGCGAAAAATTTTTCGAACGAAGGAATGCTCATGCGAGAGCACGCGGTAGCGCTCGGAACGCTCGTGTCGTTTGTCACATGCATTCATCCATCCATTCAGTTCATTCAATTCTATACTACATGTGTGTAAGGGCACCGTAAGCGAAACGCTACGTATAGTGCGGATGCAATCAGGGAACCTAAGGGGAAGAGTAAGAAGGGTCGCGGTTCGCCGAGAGTCGGCCAGCGAGAGGAAGGTTCAGGCCGGCCGGTCTCGATCCACTGCCCGGCAGGTACAGTGAGAGGGAAAGATCGAGCTCGGGATGCTGTGAAGAGCGAGCGCGAGAGAGGGGATCAAAGAAGAAGCCGCGGGTCGGTATCCGGGAGAGAGCCGAGACGCGAGCGTAATGCGTCCGAGATTAGAGGTCACTGATTGGGGATCGCGCGTCATGTTAATGCGATTTTAATTGAATTTAATTAAATTGATGAAATGTAAAGAAATTAAAATGTAATAAAATTCAAAATTTATCAAAATCTAAAATTTACAGAAAACTAGAATTGATGTTTCGTGTTTGAAGAACCACACTAATATTATAATTAAGAATTGATACGAACCAAAACCTTGAATTTTAAATTTGCCATGAAAATTAATTTTAAAGGTAATTAAATACAATTTTCGCGAAAGAAAGTTGGTGCAGATTGCTTTCAAAATTAATTATTAGAGAGAGAGGTAGATGTATGGAAAATGTAGCATGTATTAAAATTGGATTAGCGAAATTTGGATTTTTAGATTAAGCACGAAAGCTAGCAGTTTTAAGCGCCTCGTTAGACGGGTGAGAGGCGCGTACAAGCGGCTGATGAACGGATTACGTCACCCGCTCGCAGGTAGCGGACGAAACTGCGTCAGTGGGTCAGTCGTCGGTCGGCGTCTAAAGGGTGTGCGAGCGAACCGTGCTCGTGTACGAAGGGTCCGATACTGCCGATCTGAAGGGGCTTCGCGCGCGGTTCCTTTTTAGTCGCCTTTTACGACAAGCCAAGGAGACTGGAAACGTATTCTGTAACCCCCCGCCTCCAGGTGAGGATGGGATCTAGTCCTCCACAGTAAATGTGTTAGAGCTAGAAGTTTCCAGGATTTAAGATTAGTGACAAATTAAGCTTTATGATTTGGGGTTGTGAAATTGTGTTGATGTTAGACTTGAGACCCGGGAGGAGTTCTGGATTTGGATTTTAAATTGAATTTAAATTGAGGGTAGAGTTGATCGCGGGAATCATAGTCTAAAAGTAATTAAATATAATTTGTGCGGATGCGATGTAGATGAATAAATGCTCGTTATCTTAGAATTAAAGTTATGGGGAGGCTAAAATGGGTGATCAAGGAGAAGAATTGTACTTGAAATTAAGGGGGTTCTGAGAATCTTGAATTAAGATAACATAACACATAGAAACTGAAAGTTTAAACGTAAAAGCAGATGTGTACAGTAAAAATGGGTGTGGATCCTGAGCAGAATGTAAAAGGTGAAAATAGTGGAGAAATAAAAACATAAATAAAGAAATAAATGGAGGAATAGGGAAAAAGGACGGTAGAGAACGAGTGATGCCCACTTGGACGTCGACCGATTGGACGCGTCCCGATTGGACGGTCCCGATTGGACGCTTTCCTTTTGGACGCCGTGCCGACTGGATGCGTTCCTTTTGGACGCCGGACCGATTGGACGCGTTCCTTTTGGACGTCGTGCCGTTTGGACGCCGTGCCGTTTGGACGTCGTGCCAATTGGATTCGTGCGATTTAGACGCCATATCTTTTATAATCATTGCCTTTGGAAATCGGCAGATGGTGTTATTGTTTGTCGATTTAAATTCCTATGCTATTTGAATGCGTATGCATGCTAAAGTATATGATTACATATATCTAACGATAAGGTCAAGTGGTTGTGTGTAACGTTTGACAGATATAGGTTATAGTGAAAAACATGTGGAAATTGAATGCAGTTACTTTCTTACAAGATATATCTGGAAGTATGTTTAAGGTAAAAGAAATATTAAACCTTATTTTGTTCAATACATTCTTTATTCCAAATTAATGTTGTTGAGTACAATGTATCAATATATAATAATATGATTTCTTTTTCTTTATTTTCAGGATTTATTCAGACGTTGATGAGGAAATTACAACCAAAAAACTACGGAGTAGAAAAGTTGAAAAGTTACATTAAACAAATTAAACACTGCGGAATGAAATAATATGACAAATGAGCAAAACGAACTCTGAAAACAGATGCAATTACTTTCTCGCAGGATATATAAGGAAATATGATTAAGGTAAAAGAAATATTAAATCTTATTTTTTTCAATACATTCTTTATTATAAATTAATGCTTTTGAGTACAATGTATCAATATATTGTAATATGATTTGTTTTTCTTTATTTTCAGCATTTATTCAGCCATTGATGGTGAACTTAGAAGCACAAAATTATGAAGTACAAAAATTGAATAGGTACATTAAAGATATTTTCCAGCGTGGAATGAAATACTAGGATAAATAACAAACACGTATTCTGAAAACAGATGCAATTACTTTCTCGCAGGATATATCTGGAAATATGTTTAAGGTAAAGAAATATTAAAGCTTATTTTCTTCAATACATTCTTTATTCCAAATTAATGTTGTTGAGTGCAATGTATGAATATATAATAATATGATATCTTTTTTTTTATTTTCAGAATTTATTCAGACGTTGATGAGGGAATTACAATAAAAAAATTATGGAGTAGAAAAGTTGAATAGCTACATTACAGAAATTGAACCGTGTGGAATGAAATACTAGGATAAATAACAGAAACGTACTTCGAAAACAGATGCAATTACTTTCTCGCAGGATATATAAGGAAATATGATTAAGGTAAAAGAAATATTAAATCTATTTTTTTCAGTACATTCTTTATTCCAAATTAATGATTTTGAGTACAATGTATCAATATATAATAATATGATTTCTTTTTCTTTATTTTCAGCATTTATTCAGAATGGAATATTTCAATACAACTGTTCAACTCGTTTGAGACAAACTCAAGACTTCTAAACACTATACAAGCGCTATTAAAAAGATACAAGTGAATAGTGAAATAGAAATTCTGTTTCAAACTATTTTTTTTATAAATGATTACTTGGTAAAACTATTTATTTGAAAGTAGAAGAAAACACTGTGAATTGTAACTTAAATTCTATATTAAGGAAATTAGAATAGGAAGTTAAAGTTTAAGGGTTTTATCTACTTTTATTAAACAATTTATTTGAAATATGCTGGTATTACATTGTTTTTAAAGTCTATACCGTGCAAGACAAACTTATCTAATTTAATACTGCTCGTGCTCGAATAATTTCTGCACTGTATCTATTTAATACATCTACTACATAATATCTCTGTTGCAATTTTTCCCTCCGTGTCTAATCAAACGCTGAAAATAAAGAAGAAGAAATCATATTATTATATATTGTTACATTATACTCGACAACATTAATTTATAATAAAGAATGTATTGAAAAAAATATGGTTTAATATTTCTTTTACCTCAAACAAATTTCCTGATATATCCTGCGAGAAAGTAGTTGCATCTGTTTTCAGAGTACAATATTGTTTTTTGTCCTAGTATATCATTCCACACTGTTTAATTTCTTTAATGGATCTATTCAAATTCTCTACTCCAATATTTTTTTTTCCTGATCAATGTTTGAATAAATGCTGAAAATAAAGAAAAAGAAATCATATTATTATATATTGATACATTGTCCACAACATCATTAATTTCGAATAAAGAATGTATTAAAGAAAATAAGATTTAATATTTCTTTTACCTCAAACATATTTCCTGATATATCCTGTGAGAATGCTCATCAATGTCTGAACAAATGCTGAAAATAAAGAAAAAGAAATCATATTATTATATATTGATACATTGTCCACAACAACATTAATTTGGCATAAAGATCCGTAGTTGAAGACCGCGATAATATTGTAATTGAGAGTTGATACGGGTCAAACCTTGAATTTTAAACTTATCATTAAATACGGAGGTAATTAGATACAATTTCCGCGCGAGAAAGTTGGTGCGGATTGCTTTAAAAATTTGTTTCCAGAGAGAGAAGTAGGTGTTCGGAAAAAGGAGCATGTATTAGAATTGTGTTATCAAGATTGGAATTTAAGATTAGACGTGAGAGCTAGAAGTATTAGGGCGCCTCGTCAGGCGGGTGAGAGGCACGTACAAGCAGGTGATGAGCGGATTACGTCACCCACTCGCAGGTAGCGGCCGGAACCGGGTCAACGACTCACCCATCGGCCGGTGTCCGAAGGGATGCGAACGGGCCTCATCCGTGTATGTCGGCTTGTTGCTACCTATCTAGAGGGGCTAAACGCGCGGTGCCTATTAAGTCGCCTTTGATGACAGGCTTGGGAGGCTGGAGACGTATTCTGTAACCCCCGCCTCCAGGGGAGACTTGATTCTATACTTCCACAGCAAATAGGATCTGATATAATCGGAAGTCTGGTCTATGCTTTATTAAGTTAACACCCTTGACCGTTATTGATCAGTGAGTGCAATTGATTTAATTGTAATTTATTCACGTTATTAATGTTGACTTGATTAGGTCCTTTCATCGAAGGCTTGGTAAGTTTTGGGTTGCCGGGCTTTGTTGAAGACGACCACGAGACCCCTGCTACGATCGAGGGGTCGCGAGAAAGCGAGGGGAGTGTGCCGAAGCGCGTGTCTCGAAAGCGGGGCTCAAGGGTTAGGGACTACCCCTCGCAGGTTCCCCAAGCCACAACGATTGCCGGCCGCTCTGGTTATACACAGCACATTGCTCATCCTCGCAGCGAAAAGGACCCGCTGTCGCCGACAACGCCCACGCGCCAACGCGTGTATAGCAGAGGCGAGTGATGAAGAAGAGGAAGGAGGAGTAAAACAGAGGAAGAGCGACGCAGCCGATAACTATCAGTCATCCTACGACAAGCATCGCTGAGTAAGTAAGTATTGAGTGATCATTTGTCGATTAACGTTTATCGCACCATCATTGTTTGTTCAGCCTGCCCGTTTAAACACTACTATTGTTGCTGATGTTGGTGTTAGTTCCGCTGCCGTTGCTCCTATTAATACGTAGCTGGTTAGTCCTTGATTGTCAACCATGCTGGATATTGGCCGAATGCCGACTGTATATGGCTGTTCGGTTTGCCGTTGTCCTGATACTAATTGCTTAGTTCTATCCTTACTCTTGATGAAGTTGATTGAATTAGTTCGATCTTGACTAGCTTAATTAATTAAATATATTCAGTTAAATCCTGGCTTGGCTTGACTTCGCTTCACGTTGTCAAGTGGTTCCATGACTTGTTTCTAAGTCGGGTCAGGTCAGCCCGCTGTCCCGCTTCATCCTTGGATTGGGTTGCGTGAGTTGAATTAAGTTGATAGGGCAGGGCGGAGAGGGAGGGCGATGCACGCAGATTGATGCGAGTCAGTTGAAACAATCCCTTCCGTGCTACAGTTGTTCCCTTTTCTCCCCCTATTTTCCCCTTTTTTTCCCTTCCCTTTTTCCTTCCTTTCTCTTATTCTCTTTCCCTTCCTTTCTTTTCCCCCTTTTGATTCAGATTTAAGTTATAGATCATGTCATTTGCTTCGCTTTCCGAACCCATGTTACTCATTGTTTGCTATGGTTTAGGATCCTTGTACCGTGAGGGTCATAACCGGGGTTGTCATTGCCGTTAGAAGTCGCAGTAATTGTTGATCACTGCCATGTCAGTTCAGTTCGACTTAAATGTAGATCCTTGTACTTAAGAGTGCCCGTTTCCTTTTGTTCCGATAGCTACGTCACTGTGCTGCTAAATCTCCGAGCTGAAGAAGAAAGAGAAGAGGAAAACATGTCGGCGTTCAGCGTACCGCAGATCAATTTAAACAGATGCCGCGCGGCACAGGATCTCTTGTGGCAGGCCGTGAACGAGTTTCGCGCGGATATAGTCGTCATCAGTGAGCCGTTTAATCCTCATCCGAATTGGCATCAGGACAGGAGCAGCTCAGCCTGCGTGTGGTATACGAATCGTCCTAGCTGCGACATGGGGGTGACTAGAAAGGTGTTTGAGACAGACGGATGCGTGGCATTGGAGACTCGCGAGTTTGTGATAGTGAGTTGTTACTTCTCACCATCAATGACTATAGAAAGCTTTGGAGGTCAATTACGGGATCTTGCGACATGTCTGTCAAGTGTTAGGAAACCGATTATAATCGCCGGGGATTTCAATGCCCGCTCTCCACACTGGGGATCAGATCGCGTGGATTCACGCGGTCACCGTATGATGAATTTGATCGAGCAAGCAGGGCTGATGCCCGTGGCAGGTCAAGGAGGCCCGTCATTCGAGCGTGGTGACGTGGGTTCTCGAATCGATGCCCTTGCGTGTAGCCGCAGCCTCCACGGTCGAATATCTAGGTCCACAGTGTCCACGCGCTATTCGGGGTCGGATCACCGCTATCTTATTCATCGATTTAAAGCGAGACCAGAGGCTATTGGTTCGCCCGAGGATTCTCATTGGGAGGCGAGACTAGGTCGCCCGGACATGGAGGCGTGGAGGGAAATAGTGAGCGGCCAGTTACCGATACCAGGATCCCTGGATCCAACAGTTCAACGTAGTCAAGAGAGAGGAGCTGCAGCAGCCGCTCCATCGGAACAGTCCGCGCTACCGCCGCTGTGCACTGTGGCCGAAATTGATGAAGTGATTGAGGAGTTAGAGACGCTCTTTCAGTCAACCCGTCCACCATTGCCGACCCGCAAGAGGCGGAAAAGCGCAAAGCGTCTCCGCCACCGCTGGCAGAAGGTGGCTCGCCGGAGCCCGACGGCAGCACGACAGCAGGCGCACCCGTATCGCATGGAGATGCTGGAAAGCCGACGTGCCTTATCCTTGGCATTGCGTCGAGCTAAAGAGGCATCGTGGAGTGAGATGGTCTCGACTATCGAAGAAGATGCGTGGGGGAAATCCTACAAGGCGGTCATGAATCGTCTGAAGGGGAAGTCGCCCCTGGTTCGCCTCAACCGAGAGGAGTTCCACGCAACGGTGTCCGCGCTTTTCGTGGTGGAGCAGGAGCGACAAGAAGAGGCTGCCATCCCAAGGAGTAGTGCAGCAGAAGGAAAGGAGGAAGACGAAGCAAGAGGAGAAGAAGCAGCGCAGGCTTCATTGATCTGCCCTCGTCAGGAAGGAACGTCAGCGTCGTCGGCATCCAACGCACGCGAGATCGCGGGGGTAGCCGCAGGGTCAAGCGCTGTTCCTCCTAACACCAGAAAGAGATGCTGAAGCCCAAGGGATGGCACCTCGCGCCAGGGGGACGTGTTCACGAACGAAGATGTGAGGTACGCAATGGGGATGTTGAAGAAAGGAAAAGCTCCGGGTCCAGATGAAATCCCCGGCGAGGCCGTTCACGTTCTGCGTGAACACTGCATCCAGCTGGGTTTGTGCCCTTTTCACTTCCTGTCTGAGGCTAGGATACTTTCCAAGGGCTTGGAAAGTAGGGCGTCTGGCTTTAATACCGAAGGCCGGGAAAGCATGTAATTCTCTTTCCGACCTTCGACCGCTTTGCATGCTGTTAGACATGGGGAAGTGCTTCGAATATGCTTTGCGCGTGTTAATGCTAGAAGCGATTCGCCTCTCTGGAGGGCTGTCGGTGCGTCAATTTGGGTTCACGGAGGGCAGATCAACTCATCAGGCGATGAAGGTGGTCATGTCGGAGTGGGATCGTGCGCGCAGAGGGCGAAATCACTGTCTGCTAAATACCCTGGATGTGAAAAATGCATTTAATACAATGCGTTGCGACCGCATCCTGGCTGCAGCCGAGCACCGTGTGTTTCCGACGATAATAATGGACATGTTACGTAGCTATTTAAGCGAGCGAAGAGTGGGAACCCGCACGCCAAGCGGTGAGTGGGTGGAAGCAGCTGTATATGGTGGGGTGCCACAAGGATCAGTGTTGGGACCACTGTTGTGGAACCTATCGTACGACGGGCTGCTGGAGGTGCTGCTGCCACCAGGCGTGACAACCGTGGG